>NC_034590.1:168579664-168585651 GCF_900095145.1 Mus pahari
GTGAGTGTTGGGTTTCTATTGTTTATGCTGTTATTTAAGATCAGCCTTAGTCCGTGGTGATCTGATAGAATGCATGGGATGATTTCAATATTTTTGTATCTATGGAGGGCTGTTTTGTGACCAATTATATGGTCAATTTTGGAGGAGGTACCATGTGGGGCTGAGAAGGGACCTTGGTCTCTTAAATTGGGAAGCACTCCTCTCTTGTTGACTTTGAGAAGAAAAAAGGGCCATTCATAAAAGTGTGTGTGTGTGTGTGTGTTTGTATATGTATATGTGTGTATCTCTCTGTGTGTATGTGTGTGTGTGCCTCAGTGTGTGCTTGTGTGTATGTGCATGTCTGTGTGTATTGTGTCTATATGTGTATGTGTGTGTTGCTGTGCCTCAGTGTGTTTGTGTGTATGTGCGCGTGTGTATGTGCGTGTGTGTGTATGTGTGTGTGTGTGTAGATGGGAGTGAAGGTGTGTTTGTTCAGCTGATTTGCAATACTCTTGTCTTAACTTCCTGAGTCACTGGAATTAGAATCCTGTGCCCCAGCTGAAAGGGAAAGCTTAGAAAACCCCAGTAAACATCGATGAAGCTGAAGATTAAAACAAAACCAGAAGACAATAAAAACAGGGTGCAGGGAGTCTTTCAGGTAAACGTAATTGTTGGGCAAGTCTGACCAGCGTTTGAATCCCTTGTACCCATATAGAAGCCAGGTAGGTAGGTATACCTGTGACCAGCACATCAAAAGCAGAGACAGGCTACCACACGCAGGAAGGCTGGCTAGGCTAGGGAAAGCTGTGAGTTCTGGGTTTGAGTGAGAGTCCCTGCCTCAGTATTTACACATGAAGTGACAGAGGAGGACATCAGACACCAACTTTTCTGCATGTGCGGGCGCACGCGCGCGCGCACACACACACACATACACACACAGAGAGAGAGAGAGAGAGAGAGAGAGAGAGAGAGAGAGAGAGACCCTTGAACACATGTGTGCTCACACACATTGCAACAACAAACAAAACCAAATCAAAACAAAAGAGAATTGAATTGGGGATTGTCTTAGTCAGGGTTTTCTATTTCTGCACAAAACATCATGACCAAGAAGCAAATTGGGGAGGAAAAGGTTTATTCAGCCTACATTTCCACATTGTTGTTCATCACCAAAGGAAGTCAGGACAGGAGCTCACACAGAGCAGGAACCTGGAAGCAGGAGCTGATGCAGAGGCCATGGAGGGATGCTGCTTGCTGGCTTGCTTCCCCTGGCTTGCTCGGCTTGCTTTCTTATAGAACCCAGGACCACCAGCCCAGGGATAGCATCACCCACAATGGGCCCTCCCCCCATCACTAATTGAGAAAATGCCTTACAGCTGGATCGCATGGAGACATTTCCTCAAGGGAGGCTCCTTTCTCTGTGATAACTCCAGCTTGTGTCAAGTTGACACACAAAACCAGCCAGCACAGGGATGTAGCTCATTGAGAGAGTCCTTTGCCTAGCATGTGTGAGCCTCACAGCTCTGCAGATTGGTTTTGTTTTGTTTTGTTTTTAATGAAGGATTTTTAAAGCAAACTCTTTCTGTCATTTCTTCTCTTGAAGAGGACCCCTGCTTCACCTTCCTGCTTTGAATGGTTATGGCAGGAACTCTAAAGAGCGTTTGTAGCACAGGCCTTGTCTGTTTCTTAGCTTGCAGGAGGGATATAAATATTTGATCTGGATGCCGCTGACGGCAATCAAGCATGAACAAAGCCTGTGTCCCAGGAGCCGTTGCATCTGAAGTTTTCTAGAAGGCACAAGTAGGGCAGTGTGTAGCAGGAACAAAGAAGTGGAGGCTGTGAGGGAGACTCTGGGCTGGCAGGAACTGCCTAACTGGGAGGTGGGATGGGCGGGATGTGTGTCACAGGCACTTTTCTCTAGCCAGGCCAATCTCTCCCACCAGGGCTCTTGAAGAAGTGGTAATTAGGCTCCCTGGCATCTTCCTCTGCCTACCTGAGCTCCTCACACCTACCAAAGAAGGCCAGATAAGCTATGCCCATTTTCCCACCACAGCCTCCACTCCTCTCATATGTTCTTCAGTAACAATTTATTGGGGACTGGGCATAGCGGCCCACGCCTTTGATTCCAGCACTTAGGAGACAGAGACAGGTGAGCAGAGGCCAGGCTGGTCTATGTGAGAGTTCCAGGCAAGCCAGGGCTGCATAGTGAGACACTGTTTCAAATAACCATCCAAAAGAGAGACTTTGTCTGGGCCTAAGGTGCAAGGGATTGGCTGCTTGTATTCTAATGCTGATCTGGGGGAGAGAGAGAGAGAGAGAGAGAGAGAGAGAGAGAGAGAGAGAGAGAGAGAGAGAAAGTGTTGGTGAGATGCTGACTAACCCTGTCCCCAGTTAATTGTGATTGGTAAATAAAAATGCCAACAGCCAATAGTAGTGCAGAAGAAGAGAGATAGGTGAGGCTGATGTTTCTCGGGCTTGGGTGAGAAGGGAAGGAGAAGGAGAAGGAGAAGGAAAAGGAGAAGGAGAAGGAAACTATTATGGAAGAAGAAGAACATGCAGGCAGGAAGAGATCGACCATGATCTAAGGGTGAAGAGACCATGGCCCTGAGGGCTGCCCAATTGGAGTTAAGAGTAGCCCAGATGGAACGTAGTAAATAGTAGTAACTCGGAATTCTCGGTAGGAAAGGAGATTCTAACAATGGAGGGTAGGCAGCTGCCCAGCTATTGTGGCTTATTAGGAATATGAAGGCTGTGTGTGTCTTTCATCCGGGAACATAAATGGCATAAGGCGAGGAAGAAGTCCAGGGTCGGGAATTTTAATGTTTATTTCTACACTGAGGAGACGGCTCACCTGGGCCTTGCTGGCCAGCAAGTCTAACTGAATCAGCAAGCCCCTGATTCAGCAAGAGAAACCGTGTTCAAAGAAGCAAGCAACAGAGGAACAAACCCATCATCCATCTCTCATGTCCGCATGCACATATACATGTGTAGCCACATTTGTACACACAAGTGCACATACAAATGTGTGCCCGCACAAGCTTTGACAGAATGTATGGCGTAAGTCCTTTCTCTGAGCCTGTGTGTACACACACACACACATTTTTTTTCTCTGACCTCTATGCAAAAGATGGTCTTCTTCCTTGACTACTCTCTCGGGCCATTGTGGGTTGCTGTAACAAATATCTGGTGCTTGGAAATATATCCAGGAGATAAATCAGAGCTGTGCATGTCCAGAATATGGTGGCAACACCAGTCCTCTGTGCCTTCTTCACCACAGACAGCACCATGGTGGGAGCATTCGCACCGTAAGTCAAGGAAGCTAGAGGTACAAAGCCAGGCTCACTCGTAATTATTGTCTGCTTTCTGCAAACTGACTAGAAGCCCGCGAAAGCTACGCTGACCCCCTCCGAAACAGCACTGGGTAGCATAACCGCTTTATTCCTGGGTCTCTCCACAATGTCACACTGAAGACCACGCTTCCAGCGCATGCTCAAGCCAGCTCTCACTCAGAGCTGCCTGAACTTAAGACTTGTGGTAATGAAGTCTTTGTGTGTGTGCGGCCCAGTCAGAATTAATCCATATTTGTGTTAGTCACCTTGACACCTCATACACAAGCTTATTATTATACTTAACACCCCACTATAATACTATGCTTAATCGCTTCTCTTCCCTGCTAGTCTGTAGGCTTTTGGTGAACCAACACTGTTTTGGTCCACATTTCCCAGCGTCTGGTATAGTCTAACATCACTGAATAAACCTCGGAAGCTGTGACGTTCCAAATGGAAGACGGCGAGAGCTGGTCAAGTTTAGGTGACTAGATCTAGTGAGCCGGCCTTCGCCGGCACATGCGCAGTGGTATTAGAATGGCCTGTTTGCTCTCCTGGCTCAAAAGCATGCTCCGCCGCCCAGGAAATATAGCTGCTCACTAATTTAGACTTTCACCCAGTGTAGTCCCTGAGTGGGCAACAGTTTCCCCCATTTCTTGAGAACAGGATGATAAATAATGCAGCGACAACACAGGAGATATTAATTCTGGTACGCCACGCTGCAGCTCAGCTTTAGAACCCAGGAAGGAAGCGAGACTTGTGGCAAGGGAGCAGAGCAGGCCGCCTTGCCTTTGTTTCCTCTCAAAGGAGGTGAGAGGGGTTGTTTGTTTGCTTTAGTTTCATCTTCAGAAAGAAGCATCTTAACATAACTAGTCTGGACATCTGCCCCACTTTCGAAAATTACAAGTTTCGATCACCGCTAAACTGTACAGATCCCAATCTGTCTGCTTTGCATACGTTTGCATTTATAAAAGCGGAATCAGGCTAAAAGTCTTTCTAATGTAATCCCCGAAATGCATGAAGTATTAGATGGCTTTCCCCCACTGGTTCATGCGTTGCTAGGGACTTAAAAGGATCATTGATTTGAATTATTTAATATGTATAGCAAGTTGAGTTTCTTTAAAAAAAAAAATAAAGAAGGACCTTCGGGTATTGCTTTAGTTTTTATTCATATTACATCTACCCATCCATTAGTTTTTATTTATATCATATCCATCCATCTGTCCATCAGTCCGTCTGTCTGTTTTTCTGATTGTTGGGGACTCGTATGTATGCATGCTCACAGGCAGGGCAGAAGTAGACTTTGGAGGTGTTTTATTTCCCCCCATCTGGATTCCTGGGTGCCCGGGTTTAGTGGAAAGTGTCCTTACTCACTCAGCCATCTTGTCAGCCCCGGTTTAATATTTTAAAGCAAAATCTCATTATTCTTGGGAAATAAATTAAGCAGTATTCACACGAACTCCAGAAAAAGGGCCAGATTTCTATCCTCTTTTTAAACCATCCAGGAAATGTTTGATTCTAATGAAACCCTAGTGCTGGAAATTGGGCTGAAATTGCTGAGCTAAAAATATAGTTATAACTGCACATTATTCTAACGTTGTAACTTTTTCTTTGAGGATTGGCACAGACTTAGAGACAAGGAGCATTCTAATTTGTAATAAAAATGTCAGGCTAGATGTTTGTTGCTGCTTTTGAGAATTTAAGCCGGTTTGCACTCCCAAATTCCATCGGTAATCCTAGACTTTAAATGTTGAATATTTTGTTGTGTAATCTAAGTCTTAATTCTTGTTTGTTTATGTTGATATTTTACTCTCCCCTCATAGAAAAACAGCTGTGTGTCACTTTAGTACACTTGACCGGTGACATCTGGGCTAACATGTTTATTTTAGTTAGAGCTCTGTTCAGAAAGCAGGCCAGGGATGGAAGTCTTGTTTGTGCTGTTGTATGTGCTTTCTGCGACAATCAACGATGCTTATTTAATGCCTCTGACAGCACAACACAAATGAGAAGACCATCTATATACAGTTGCCTGACTTGTGATGGGAGCCAGAGTGGGGATTAAAAAGATAACGCTAACTTGCCTTCTAAACCTGGGTCCCGTGAGAGCACAGAGGGAACACTAGAACAATTAAAGTCATTGGTCACCCTAAACAGGTACAATGAAGACCACCCAGGACAAACCTTGCCCACCATCACCAATGGCTGGTTAACCTTATCCGATAGCAAATTCCTCTGAGAATTCTTGTGCGTTATCGATGGAGCACTGAACCAAGGAATGATAAGTATGGATTCCAATACTGGGCTCAGCACAATACTTACTTAGGGTCACAGCAGGTTAGAGTCATGTTAGGACGCAAGACAGAGCAAGGGAGACTGGACGAAGGGTGTGAGCAGGAATAATAGACAGGAGGTCACCAATGGTCAACTTTGTTATTGGTTAGATAGTGTAACAAATCAAGAGAAGGTAGCTCTTGCAAGGGTATTAGAAGCCAGGAGCCTGACAGTGTGAGCTGGGGGGTGAGCTAGGGTGTGAACTGGAGTGTGAGCTGGGGGGTGAGCTGGTGTGTGAGCTGATAGGTGAGCTGGTGTGTGGGCTGGTGTGTGAGCTGATAGGTGAGCTGGGGTGTGAACTGGAGTGTGAGCTGGTGTGTGAACTGGAGTGTGAGCTGGGGTAAGATCTGGTGT
>NC_034590.1:168586371-168595698 GCF_900095145.1 Mus pahari
GTGGGCTGGGGTGTGAGCTGGTGTGTGAGCTGGGGCATAAGCTGGTGTGTGAACTGGAGTGTGAGCTGGGGTAAGAGCTGGTGTGTGGGCTGGGGCATAAGCTGGTGTGTGAGCTGGGGCATAAGCTGGTGTGTGAACTGGAGTGTGAGCTGGGGTAAGAGCTGGTGTGTGAACTGGGGTGTGAGCTGGGATAAGAGCTGGTGTGTGAGCTGGGGTGTGAGCTGGTGTGTGGGCTGGGGTGTGAGCTGGTGTGTGAACTGGAGTGTGAGCTGGGGTAAGAGCTGGTGTGTGGGCTGGGGTGTGAGCTGGTGTGTGAACTGGGGCGTGAGCCTACGGTGTGAGCTGTGGTGTGAGCGAGGGCACAGGGAGGGCTCCGCTTCTGAACCTGGAATAAGGCTTTGATGTTACCGATGGCATCTGATGCTCTGGGATGCAGCTACTCTCCCATTTTAAGTTAACACCAATTCTTCCTGAGTCAATACTCCTTGAAAACAGCTGCAGCTTCTCAAATCTGCGAGGCTGGCTTACGTTTCTTGCTGCACATGTCTTTTTTTCTGGAAAGTCCCTTTGAGGTCTTTCAGGAATCCGATTTAGTCCAGCATCTGTCAGAGGCCCAATGTATGGAAGGAAATGTGGGCGTGTGTGCAAGGAGCCTGCAAGACAAAGGAAGGCAGGGCTCTGCCCTCCGACCACTGCTCTGTAATACACACAGAGAGACTAGATGGTGCTCCCATGTGTGGACGGGCACCATGCGACGGTGGACGCCATCATGGGTGGGCGCCGTCCAAAGGGGACATGCGCAAATGTTTTAGGCAGAGGAGGAAATTTAAACATTATTCTTTCTCCATCTTTTCTGCACACTCTACCTTTTAAGTTTTTGAAAACTAAAAACAGACAAGAGGATTCAGAGGACTTGGAAATGGCCGCCTGGCAGTAGGGGATCGACCCTCACCTGCGACATCCCAGTCCTTCAGCTGTGCCTTGACTCCTGTGAAAGCTTGCTCATGGGCTCTTCCTCCACAGCATGCAGTGGAAATTAGTAAAATGCTCAGCCTGTTGGCCCTCAGCACATTCCTGGTTGGTTGCTTTTTATGGACTTTGTGCCTCGTTTCCTTCTTGCTCGGAGAGCTGACACTAGGCTTTGGCGTTCAGCTCCTGTTGCTCCTTCTTCCTGGACACCTTACCTACAGGACCTAGGATATGGACACCGTCATCTTCCCCATCCCACAGATCCAGCCTGGGCCACAAAAGGCTCCTTTTGTTCCTCACAGGACTCTCGCCTCTGTGCTGTTGGAGGTACGTGAGGTCTGGTAGAGGCAGGTATGGAAATCCACAAGCAGTGAGTGTGCACACACACACACACACACACACACACACACTACGGGGACTGGAGGAGGAGGGGAAGAAAGAAGAACAAAGGAGCCACAAGAGAAAAAGCCAAGGAGAGGCAGAGAAAGTCTTCGCACAGGTTGTCGTCATCATCAGTGAAGAGCGGGAGGTCTTCATCCAAACAGAGGGTGGCAGGCATCGTGGGGTGAGCTAGAACACAAATCCTTTGGGGTTGATTCAGTACTTTCTTTACCCAGGTTACAATGCTGGTGTATATGTAACCACAAAGAAGAGTAATGTTAGGAACAGAAAGCCTGCCAGGGGAACATATTTCTGATCCTATAATGGATACCAGAACAGCCTCAACCCCTAAATCTGTTATTGCTTTCCCCAGAGAACAGGCCATTCGAACTGAAGGTGACCTTGGAGAAAGAACAAGAAAGGTTCTGCCGAAGCCTGGCTCATTTCCAGCCGACTGAAGAAAAGCAGGAGGTCGTATCCGTCAACACCGGAAGTCCTCAGCTCGGCTAGAGACTGTTCCAGCTTCAGTCTGTTACCAGTGTTCTTCAGTCCCTCCTTTCCTCTGTGCCAGCACGGACAGAGCTAAGTGACAAGGGTCTGCACCACTCCAGGCCACAGTCACTCATGCTGTTGCAGCCCGTGCAGCTGGGGATTCGAGGTGAGAGAGCTCCTACAGAGGGGTGAGCAGGGGAACCCGTGTGTGTTGAAGAGATGTGATAATAACCACCTTCCATTTATCTTGCCTTAAACCCGTGGGCCAAAAGAGGCATCGTTTAAAAGGAATAACAGGATGATAAATCACCACCTTTTCTTTGTGTGTTTCCTACTTTGCCCTAATTTTATAGATGGAATCACATACTAGGAATGCCTGTAATTTAGCTCTGAAGTCCAGAGTGACTACATGCGGAAAGCATCCTGCTTTTAATATACTAATATACTTATGCCCTGGTGTGTTAAGTCACCCAGAAAGCCAGAGGAAGGAGCTTCCAGGCTGAGTAAGGGCATGTAGGGTGCTCTGTGTAGGGCATCCCAGCATCCCCACCTGAGCAAGGACAAGAAGGGAGTCTGTGTGTAGGATATCCCAACCTGAGAGCGAGTGGAAGCTCTAGATGTCGTTATTATCTTTTTAGTTTCAACCTCAACACAGTGAGTTGAATTAGTCGCCCCTTCAGTGCAGGGCACATTGCCATTGCTGTCCCTGAAGCCCTTGCTCCTAGTTGATATATTATGCCTGTGGCTTGGTCATGCTCCACCCTGGTCACCACGTATGAGAGATTGTTCTGATAGGTCACATGTGCCTTTGCTTACGTGTGTGTCCTTACAGGGCGTGGAAGCTTGTGTTAGCCATTGGTTGGGTAGCGCTTTCCAACATATCTTCCAATTGTTTGTCTCACGCAAGGGGATTTTTAAGACCCAGTCTCACCGCTGTGTGTACACATAATTTACTGAGTAAATGGCCAGGGAATGATTCAGAGCTCTGACTTCCCTGTTTGGTCTCTGTAAAGGCCACTTTCAATGCAAAGGACGTTAGGCATCTTACTTCATGTGATCTGCAGAGTAATTCAGGAGTGGTGTATTGTTGGATTGACAGCAACTCCAAAACTGAGCAAAACCAAGTGAGAACCATAGCAGGGATTCAACAAAATTAGAAAGTGACATGACTTGAATCTGGAATGTTCTCCACAGGCTCAGTCTCCAACCTGTGCTGTTTCCTGGAGCAGTGGACCCTTTAGGAGATGCGGCCTGAGCTGGATAAGCAGGTTACTGTTGGTCAGGCTTTGAAGGTAGAGCCTTGGTTCTGACATGGTTCCTGTTTCCGGTCCTTCTCCTGGTAAAGCATGCCCATGGTATGCTTCTCCCACATGAACCTCAGGATGGCACCCACAGCACGACGGGCTGAGAACTCTGAACCCCAGGACCAGACAAAGCCTTTCCCTCCCTAGTTAGCATACGTGAGGCATGTTGGTCAGTGCGGTGCAGAAGTAGCTGAGGCGGACTCTAATGTAGCTGTGGCCATAGTGACGGAGCGGTGATCTTTAGTACGGCTGCTCCTCCGGCTGCTTCTGGCTTCCTCTCTTTCCCTGCTCTTTGATAATGTTGGCTGCAGCTCATCTGCCTTTCTTCCCTCGGCAGGGCATAGCCTTTGGTTCGAGTGGACAACTGTTCTTTGGAATCTTTTCATGCCAAAGGAAAGGATACAACAGAGCACCAGCCACCATGTCCACTCTCTCAGAAAGAGGAATATTTTGGAAGCAAAGCGTGGCCTGAGTGTCTCTCGAGATGTGTGCTCAGCTAAACCAAGACTTCATCCTTCAGACGTGCAGCCTCAGAGCTCTGGAGCAAGGCCTTGAAAGGCCCCACCAGTGGGATAAAGAAATAATTTCTGGTGATTTCAGTTGCCCTGTAGGTGAGGGATCAATATATCAGAAAGGACTGCTTACCAAACTTTGTACAGGAGTCTGGAAATTTTTGACTGTGCCTCTGAAGTGTGTAACAGTTAATAGATAGCAGAATGTGAGCCTGCGTGTGGATAGGTTTCTATGCCCTTGGGAATCCTGTGATATAAATCTGTTTTCTCTTTTTATTATAAGATTTTGTCACCAGCTGCACTTGCGTTTTCATACAGAGTAACCCCCAAATCACACTGCATGAAGTGTCACAAATCATACACAAGATCTGTAGCCATGCATGACAAAGGGGCCTCGGTTCAGTGCTGAAGTTCTGCAGAAAGGTAAGTTCTGCAGAAAGGCATTTCATCTTATCTCATCAGATCTTATATTTTTTCCTCAAGCCTTCATTTCCATTATATTCATTTTCAGAGTGGCACATGGAGGCAACATTTTTCAATAGTCAATTATCTTTGGCCGATCTCTGGCTCTCTCCTTACTCCTTCACAAAATACATTCAGTAGCTGATGCTATGTTTCATTCAAATTATTCGTTTCCGTAATGCAGGATTTAAAGCGTGTGCCTGATTTTTATTGACTAGTCTTATTTCTTGTCACTGTCTGTTCCCTTACCATGTCCTGATCGACTATTCTAATAAAGAGTTTCTAGCATTCTCTTTTCAATACGTCGCCAGCAGACTATTAACTGTTTTGAGTCTTTAAAATGTTCTACAGACCACACTGACAGGTCCATGTGAGAGCACTTAGCACAGTGTATCTAATGTGAACCTGGCACACCATGATAGGACGAGGCTTTGGTGTTGGGCAACAGGATCACTGAAATTGTGTCCCAAAGGGTCATGAGGTGAGATAGTCTTTGCTAAAGAGGAACTAAGAGGAAAGTTAGATTATCATGGAATGGAGGGGTCTGATGGTGAGAACTCAGCCGCCCACCTATGAATGCAGCAGCCAGGGAAGACTTCCTAGAGGCAGTTGGGAAACTCCAGGCCAGCCCTCTGGACTCCTCTCATCCATTTGCTGAGACTGGAGAGTCACCCCTCAGGTGTCCAGGAGTCTGTTAGATCCTCTCTGAAGAGCGCCATGCTCACTGGGACTCACAGGCAGCTCAGTCTATCCTGGCAAGGGAGGCACCAGTCTCAAGGCTGTTCCCAGGTCTGCAGTGTCCTTCTTCTCAGACTCTTAGAAATCAAGCCGAGTGCCCATGTGTTCTGTGAAGTCATCACAGAGATGGAAGGAGACTAAGAAGACGGAGTGAGAAAGAGCAGGCAGTGCGTGACTAGACCACTGGGTTTCTTACTAACCACTCAACCAAGTCCCATCAAAAGAAAAGCTTACTGCTGGAGGAAATTCAAAATCTATTCTTAACCCTCCCCGTCATTCTAAATCTTTCCTAGAATTGCAGACCAAAGCATTCTAATCACAGGAAATGTTAAATCAAATTTCTGTAGAGAAATACAAAATATTAAACTGTATTGTGAAGCTAAGGTATTAAAACAGGACTAGCACTGCAGATCAGTGAGACAGATATATGAGTTTGCAAATGTATAAAGTGGTAAAACGGGAACAGGATCATGCAATAATTGTCTAGTCCTCAGGGAAGAGTTAAGGTGTGTTTTTTTTCTTATCTTATTTGCTATACCAAATACATTTGAGGTAGATAAAAATAGCCTCTGCGAGGGCTGGTAGTGCAGTGCACACCTTTAATGCTAACACTTAGGAGAAAGAGGCAGGTATATCTCTGGGAGTTTAAGACTAGCCTGGTCTGTATAGTAAGTTATAGTACAGCCAGACATACACAGAGAGACCCTGTTTCAAACAAACAAAAACCTATGTACTGAGAAACAACCCCACCACCAGTCAAATAAAAACACAGAACTGTCAGTAGAACCCAGTTTTTCAAAGATTTTTTTTTCCCTAATAATTTCAGTTTTAGCTAGGCATGGGTTTCTCATACATGAGCGTGTGGCTCAGTCCCCCATGGGCCTTGTTAGTGCTAAACCTTACAGCTGAAGCACCAGGCGGAGCTTTGCTAGAGGACAGCAATAATAATCTAGTTAGTTCTGTCACCGAGGAACACCAAGCAGCTTCAGATTTCACGTGCTTGGACACCTTTACGATTAAACTTGCTTATTGAACCAAAGGATGCAGTACATATCGGAAAAATCTCCCTTTCATTTTATTGTATACTTATGAGTGTTTGCCTGCATGTAAGTCTGTGTTTGTGTGTGCCTGGTTATGCAGGGAGGCCAAAAGGGGTGGTCAGACCTCCTAGGACTAAAGTTACAAGAAGTTGTGAATTGACACATACATGCTGGGAATCAAACCCTGGTCCTCGGCAACAGCAGCCACTGCTGTTAACTGCTGAGCCATCCCTCTAGCTCCCAAATTGGACAATTTCAACATGAAAAATGTCTTGGGGCCTGCATGATGGCTCATCAGATAGAAGTGCTTTCTGCCACAACTGATCACCCAAACTCCCATGGCAGAGGGGAGAACCTCCACAGTCATCCTCTGACCTGCACAAGTACACTGTAGCACACCAACACATACACGCGGACTCATAAAGGACACACATGCACACACACACACACATATGCACACATTCACACACATGCACTTAACATTCACACACATGCACTTAATATACACATAGACATGCCTGCACGCATGTGCGCGCGCATACACACGCACACACACACACACACACACACACACACACACTGATATGCACATGAACATACTCAGGCACATGAACACACACGTAGTGAGAATTTTGAAAACACGGAAATTATAAGAATATGTTTTTGTTTGAATCCCAGGTGTGGGGATGTGGGGCTGCTTTGCAGCGACTGACTATGATTTGCCTCGTTCTCTAGCAGGGGCATGTTTTTGCCACTGCACACAGTTTCTGTGAGTGTGTGACATTTGGAATTCTATAGACTTTTCAGAGAATATATAAATGCTAGGGCCCTGATAGCGGTGGCTGGATGGCTGGTTGGTGGTTGGCCGGTTGGCCGGTTGGCTGGGCGGCTGAGTGACTGGTTGGTGGTTGGCTTGGTGGCTGGTAGCTGGTTGGATGCTGTTGGTTGCAGTTTGTCAAGTGGTCCTGTGCAAAGAGACAAGAAGAAATTAGATAACCCTGAAGGTGAAGACTAAACTTACCCCAAGAAACTCAACACCCCTAATCAGCAGGAAGTAATCTAATAATGACTCCCCCTTCCCCCTCTACCCTTTTTTTCTCTCTCCTACCTAGTGTTAGGAGGTGGAAAGGGTAGAAGAAGAGGGGTGGAGAAGGGTGGAAGAAGGAAGAACCCACAAAATAGCCAAAAAAGTCCAGCTACCCACACTCATATACATGCACATAACATTAGAATGTCATGGACATAGAAAATACATAAAATATGATTAAAGCTATAAATCTAAGTTTGTTTTTATTGCTATGATAAACACCATGACCAAAAGCACCTTGGAGAGAAGATGGCTACACTTAGCTTACATGCTATAGTTTATCATGAAAAAAATATCAGGGCAGGAACTCAAGGCAGGAACTGAAGAAGAGGTCATGGAAGAGTTTGGCTTACTTGCTTGCTCTGCAGGCTTGTGCTCTGCAACTTTTTAAAAAAGATTTATTTACTTATTTTATGCACATGAATACTCTGTAGATGTCTTCAAACACACCAGAAGAGGGCATCAGATCCCATTACAGATGGTTGTGAGCCATCATGTGGTTTCTGGGAATTGAACTCAGGGCCTCTGGAAGAACAGTCAGTACTCTTAACCACTGAGTCATCTCTCCAGCCCTCTTTATACCTACCACAACCACCTGCCCCCAAGTGATACACCCACAATGGGATTGGCTGCCTTCCTATACATCAATCATTAATCAAGAAACTGCTTCCATCAGATTGGCCTGTGGACAAATCTTCGGGGCACTTTTTCCATTGAGGTTCCTTCTCAGAAGACTGTAGTTTGTGTCAAACTCACCACACCTACCCAGCCCTCTGTCCCAGCTGAATGAGTACACTGCCAACACTGTCACAACTGGGCTCCAGTCTGACCCTGTGCTTCTCAGTGGCAAAGCAGAGTGTGGGCAGATTGGTTCAGCAGGCAAATCTCCGAGACTTCGGCGACCATCACAGTGAACACAGACCACACGAGTGTCTTAGCTCACTTCCAGAGAGACAGGAAGAGTCTGCTTTTCATTATTGTAGAAAAACAAGGAAATTATCTAGGTCATTGTTCAAAATGTTCAGAGGCTCAGGATCAGGTTGGCCCACGTGATGTTCTGAGTGTAAAAGGATTAGCATAAGTGTATGTGTTAACCACTTGGTCCTCAGTTGATGGCACTATTTGAAAAAATGATTGGAGAGCCTTTAAGAGGTAGAACCTGGCTAGAGGAACTGGGTCATTAAAAGAGTGGTCCTTGATGTTTTATAGCACAACCCTATTTCTGATTTTCTTCTCTTGGCTGCCGGATTACAGATGCAATGTAACTATCTGCTCCCCAGTCCTGCTGCCAGGTCTACCCTCCTGTTGTCATGTCTACCCTCCTGTTGTCATGTCTACCCTCCTGTTGTCATACCTACCCTCCTGTTGCTATGTCTACCCTCCTGTTGTCATGTCTACCTCCTGTTGCCATGTTTACCCCCGTTGCCATGTCTACCCCATTGCCATGTCTACACCCTATTGTCATATCTATCCTCCTGCTGCCATGTCTACCCTGCCTGTTGCCATGTCTACCCTGCCTGCTGCCATGTCTTTTGCCATAATTGGCTGCATCAAGTTACACTCTGAGCTAAAATAAGCTCTTCTTCCCTTGAGGTGCCTCATAACAAGAGAAGTAACACAGTGCTCGAATAGACATCATAGCTGAATGATGTCACAATGCCAGCAGTCTTTGCAGGGAAAAGAGTTCACTTCTTCAAACAGGAAGTCAGAGAGCTTAGAGGTGGTAGGCACAGATATATAAAAACTGGCACACAAGACCCAGATTTCAGATGAATTAGTAATGTCTCCTTTTTATTGTGGATTTGTTTTTATCAGTGTTTTGTTTGCTTGTGTGTTGAGACAGGGTCTTACTATAGAGTTCTGGCTTGACTAGAATGCATGACATAGACCAGGCTGGGTTGACTTTCATGTTGTCTTCTTCCTCTGTCTCTAGAGTATGGGGATTACAGGTATGGGTCACTGCTTCCAACAACTCAGTACTCGAGTGAAGCCCCAACTGGCCCAAGAACCTTCCAATATATTCCACCTCTGAATGTTCACAAAGTTCCACCACCACAATGGGTCCAACTTTTCAACCAACACACACACACACACACACACACACACACACACACACACACACACACATGTTGGCACAGGGATGGGGGATGCTCAAGAGTCCAAAGCATAGCTCATCCATGGAGTTATGTTGTGAATGCTGATGAAAGCATGTAGTGTCCATGTGAAGTTTCAGGACTGATCAACTTCTTCCTCTTCCTCCTCCTCCTTCTCCTCCTCCTTCTCCTCCTTCTCTTCCTCCTCCTCCTCTTCCTCCTCCTCCTCCTTCTCTTCCTCCTCCTCCT
>NC_034590.1:168595904-168619339 GCF_900095145.1 Mus pahari
CTTTTTTATTTTTAGGGTTTTTAAAAATAGATTTTATTTATTTTTGACACTGATTTTAAGCACAGTCTTTAACAGATGAACCATCTCTCCAGTCTATTATCTATCTATCTATCTATCTATCTATCCATCTACCTTCGTTCCTTCCTTTCTTTCTTTCTTTCTTTCTTTCTTTCTTTCTTTCTTTCTTTCTTTCTTCCTTCCTTCCTTTTCCTTCTTATTTTATTTTTCTGAGACAGGGTTTCTCTGTGTAGCCCTGGCTCTTCTGGAACTAGCTCTGTTCAAGGCTGGCCTTGAATTCACAGAGATCTGCCTGCCTCTGCATCCAGATCAAAGGAATGAACTTTTAGTACCTATATTCATACAGAACAACTTATGAAGACAGCATAGTTTGCTCCACCCATATCCAGTTACTACAGTTATTACAGCTATTGTTCTTTATTACAATTACCCAATACTCATACTAACACCCATCCTTTATTGAGAATTTGGGATACCACACATTCAATATCTCCTCTGGCTCCTCTCCACTGGGACCAAGTTTCAAGTCACTCTGTTCAGAAAAGCTCAGAGAGAAAAGCGTGGGTTCTTAGAAGTTACAGATCTGTGTATTGCAGGCCTTGTTTAGAGGCCTGGTGTTCTGATGGCTCCTAACAGCGTTTCAGGGTGGGGATGGCTCCTAACAGCACTTCAGGGTGGGGAATGTCTCTTATCCACGTGACTGGGAGAGTTGCTGCTCAGCTGCCTGCCAGATGACTAATTGAGCACACGTGAGCTTTTTCCAGGTGGAGCATCTTTCACGGGGATTGCTTAAATTACAGCAGTACACGAAATTACTGTCCAATTACCAGGCTCGGGTTCACATTCCAAGCATTCGGTTTTCCCTCGTAGGTCTCCAGCTTTGGAAAGTATGGCTTTAATCACTCTGACTGATCTTTTCTCCGCCATATGTTCCCTTCTGTCGACTGTTTGTTTCCTAGGTGCTGGTGACCCTCCTGATGGTCTCCCACTTTAAGGAATGACTCCCAGTTTCCCGTTGTACTGTATCCTCCATCTCCAGCTGGCTACTTTTCTTATCTCTGTGACGAGCTCTCTGGAGCACGGACTGGTTATGGCTCTCAGTTTCAGAGGGCCTCAGCCTGTGTAGGTGGGGAAGGAGTGTGGCTGCCTCAGGAGAGGAGTGCCCCGTGTCACTACTGCCTCAGTTTGTCAACTTGTCCAAGTCTGGTAATCAGACAAAACCAGCCCAGAGCTTTCAAATGTCTATGCCTAGTGAGCACTTCTGATAACCAGGCCTCACTTGCTAACGGCTCCCTGGCCTTCTCACAAGCCGGGGACTGTGAAGTCAAAGCATCCTGTGAGGGGCACTTTGGATTCAGTCCCCAACACCATCAACTTCTTCGTTTCTTTCTCTGTGGGCTTCTGGGAGCATGGTTCATCACTATGGTTCCCTTTTCTTGTCCACCCTTTCGTTCCTTTATCTGGTAAACTCAGACCTCCTCCCTTCGTATTTGAAATTGACCATGGAAAGTAAACAGAAGTCCGCAATACCGCGATCACCTCACCGGTGCCCTGGGAGGAACCGCCTGTGTGGACTGTTTTCCCTTTAAAGGTCACTTGGTTTTTGTGATGTGAAACAACTGTGGTTTTCCTGTCCAAGCTTTCCTCCTCCATCTTAGCATCCCTCCTCCTCCCTTCCCAGAAACACCCCTGCTTCCCAGCATCTGCCTCACCTCCACGACTTTCTGTGTCATCTTATCCACACACGAGTCTTTATTACATTATTTCTTCTATACCAATAGCCCTGGTCTTGCTCCTGAGTTCCAGCCTCCCATTTTCAAATGTCCCTAGACGTTTATAATTGATTCTCTCTGCAGAGCGCAGTCTGTTCTTCCCAACCCCTCAGCTCCCCACAAGCTTAGCTCCTGTACCTTTCCTAGGATCTTAGACTTACAACTTAAAAACAAAACAGAACAAACAAACAAAAAACAAAACCCCATTACCCTTTCTTTGTTCCTTATGATCAATCAGTCATTGGAAACTGGACCTGTTATTCCTGGGCAGTACTTCTTTATGTCTTTCCCCGCTGTTGTCATTTGCTGTCAGTGTTTACTCTATACCAAACAATAGTCCACTGCTTTTTATCTTTGTTTCTTCCTCCCCCTCCTCCTTCCCTTCCTCCCCCTCCTCCTTCCCTTCCCCCCTCCTCTTCTTCTTCCTCCCCCTCCTCCCCCTCCTCCTTCCCCTCCTCTTCTTCTCCTTCTCTTCCTCCCCCTTCTCCTCTCCCTCCTCCTCTTCTTCCTCTCCTTACTCCTCCTCCTCCTTCTCATCCTCCTCTCCCCCCTCCCCTCCCCTTCTTCTTCCTTCCCCTCCTCCTCTCCTTCCTCCCCCTCCTCCTTCCCTTCCTCCTTCCCCTATTCCTTCCTTCCCCTCCTCATCTCCCTTCTCCTTCCTCCTTCCTCCCTCTCTCCCTCTTCCTCCCTCATCCTTCTCTCCATCTTCTTCCTCCTCTCCCTCCTCCTCCTCCTCCTCCTTTTTGGTTATCTTACTCCTGCTGTGTCTCTGGTGCATTAACTCAGCAGTGATACTGGATATGCTTCCTGAACATTCCTCCTTCCTCCCTCTCTCCCTCTTCCTCCCTCATCCTTCTCTCCCCTCCCTCCCCCTCCTCCCCTCCCTCCTCCCCCTCCTTTTTGGTTACCTTACTCCTGCTGTGTCTCTGGTGCATTAACTCAGCAGTGATACTGGATATGCTTCCTGAACAGCCTGTCCAAATTCCATGTTCCCCTTTCTTAGGAACATTTAGTGACAGCATGTGGCCTGTTGTGTGAGACACCCTTCTCAGCAGAGGGCTCTAGAATCCCAAGCTCCAGGAAACCATTTAAAAGCACGAATGCACATGACCAAGATCAGAAGAAACAGTCTTTTGTTCATTCGGCAAGAGAGTACAGTTCTGCTTTCAATCCAAGATTCCTTTTTAAGATTTATTTATTTTTTGTGTGTGATTATTCTGCCTGCACATGTGTATGTGCACCATGTGAATACCTGGTGTCTATGGAGACCAGAAGAGGTTTCTGGATCCTCTGGAACTGGAGTTATGGATGGTTGTGAGCCACTGTGGGTGCTGGGATTCAGAACCAGGCTCTATGTAGGAGCATCCTGTGGATTGCATGGCCATTTCACCAAGCCTCCAAACCCATAATTTTTTTTGAAGGCAGGGTCTCACTGTGTACCCCATCTGGCCTCAAACTCACAGCCCAACTCATAATTCTTAAAAAAAAAAAAAAAAGCCAAATCAAGCTAAACAGAAACCACTCTGAAGAACTACTATGTTAATCTTAGCCTGACGTTCAATGTCCTCTTTAAACCAACTGTAGCTAAATTTCCCGAATGAACTTCAGTGTGCTGCAATCTGACTGTAGACAGCAGACCGTTTGACCAAGCTAGGCTAATGAATGGTGGGAATCCAGAACGCCACCCTGTTAGGGCTTGGCTCACATCACCTCACCCTGATGCATGTCACCAGGCTTCCCTTCCTGAGGTGTGCTCTCTCACTAACTTTAAAGGGCTTGCTCACGTCTCAGCATCTCATCCGGGGTTCCAAGAGCTTTCCTTGGCTTGAAGGTCCGTGAACTCTGTTGCATGGGGCACTTGTTGCAGACTTGTCCAGTTTTATTATTATCTGCATTGTTTTCTGTAGGCTGGTCACAACACTTATGGTGCCCTAAACATCTTCCCATCCTTTAGCTAACACAGAACGTTCTCTGGAGGATGCACTGATAGACATCTTTGGAGTGACTAACTTTATGTTCTTTTCCTATGCTCTTGCCCTGAAGGAGTCAATAAGAGTCCCTGGGGAAGAGGGAGGGGAAACATACAGCGTGTGTTCGTAATGAGAGAAAGGATGAGAGGAAGTAAGAGAAGGAGGGTGTGAAGAAGGCTTTGTGCCTTCCTTGGCACTGTCCAAGGTGGCAGTAGAAACAATGGCATCCTCTTTAGACAGCAACCCATTCAGGCTCCCAGCATCCTTGGCGATAGGGGCTGCTGTGCTACCCTGGACCTCCAGGAGTAAGGGCTGCCAGACAGCTTGGTGTTCAGTGGGAAGGACTGGGGATGAGAAATAAAGAGGAAAGAAGCAGTAGCTGGGACCGAGAGGCCGCACGTAAGCCGATGTCTTATGTCAAGCAAGTTTATTAAGAAGAATAGCATTGTAAATACTATTTACAGGGGAAAACAGCCAAGGTCAGCAGAGAGCTAAATAGGCAATGTTGGCAAAGAGAACCCAGGACACCTCAGACACAGCTGCCTTAGGACTGATAACCATGGCCTAGGGGAAAGAGTTGGGTCTCCAGACGCTTCAACCTTGATTCCTTCGAGGCATTGGCTCCAGCCCCAGACAGGCCTTGCCAAATCCACATGTAGACAAGGGCACAGAACTAAAGTTCCCTTTTATCAGTGCCTCTAAGGACATCGTGGGTCAGTCTGGCTCCCACACTGTGCCCATTGTGAGGATGGAGAAAGTTGTAGCTGAAACCATGAAGGCGCAGGCATGTGACAAAGAAACACAGCATACTCTGCCAGGAACCGATTAGAGGGGTCCCCGGCGCGTGTCTCTTTCCTCCTTTTATGACTCTCTCTAGAGTAAGATCTTTTCCTGTGCATGGGGTAAACATCTTGATTTTCCTCTATCGTTAGGACTCTATTATCTCCCTTTAAAGTTTCCTCTATCTATGCAATAAGACACCCAGTAGGCATTCTTGGAGGCCATGTGAGCTCCTATTATGCAACCACCAGTTTAACACAGAAAATCTACAGATTCCACCAAGAAGTCATGCAAGCATGTTAAGGGTGATTAAGCATGACTATTCCAATCCATAGAACCCGGGGTATACTGATGACCCCCTTCGTCAGACATTTTGCTGGCTTGTCTATTTTGCTCATGGAGGGACACCAATGCATTCATGTTATAATCCCGCAAGGTTGGGCTGTGACACGGCCTTTGCTTTTTCCAGGCAGAATGTATAACTGATGACAAACTATGGCAGAAAATGGATATTTCTGCGGCTTCGGTTCTGCATGGAAGCAGCTGACCAGTTCCCTTGCCTTTCTGCTGCTCCCTTGCTCTTGGTTGATTTTGAGTAATAGCCTCACTTCTGCAGAGAGGAGATTTTATTTGAAGTCTATTCAGAGATTTGGTTCAACAAACTGGACTATAGGTTTCAGAAAATCTCTTTTGAACCTTCCTATAATAGATTTTCTCATCGGTTATTCCGGGAACACTTCACCCTTCACGGGCTAGCATGCATTTGTAGCTCTGTGTGCTCCCTTTGCCCATTTAACCCGCCTTTCAACCTGAGCAACGTTGTTCTAAATTTTTCTAATTAATCTCTCTAAGCCCCACTTTCCCCTCATTATCAGGAAATCCAATATCTTCTTGAGAACTTCCTTTTCTTTATTCAATCTCCTGTAAAGTATGGTTTTCATAACTAAGCAGCGTGAAGAGGAAGGGCTGAAGGCGGCTGGCATCCACGTTACATCGCTTTGGGAGACTGCTCCTCCACATGTCTGTGGGCCATTTTGGTCCATTTGGTCCATTTCAGCATCACATAGACTGGGCAGCTGGAAAAAAGCAGTTCCACAGTTTTAGAAGTCAGAGATGCAGAGACAGGATCCAGGAGAATCGCCACCTGGTAAAGGCTGAGTTCTCATAGGCTGATTAACATTCGAATGTTAATGTGAAAGGGGCAAAAAGAAGTCTTCTCTGGGTGGTTTTATTTATGAGGCTAGGAATCCCATCCACAGGACTCACTGCCTAAGTTACCTCTGAGAGGCACCACCTCATAGTGAAATCACCTGCAGGTTCCGTCAGTGCGTGATCTATGGGGAATAACACCCGTGCTCCTTTTCCACACTGTATGAAACTAGAGAAGGTCCTGACCTGGGCCACATGCTGTATGACGATGCACTTTTCCAGGGCTGGGGAAGAATTAAGCACACGGCTAGTTCCAGGCACCCTGGCTGTCCGTTCATCCATTTGTTTTAGGTGTCTTACGTCAGGGGTTGTCTTAGTTACTCTCTGTGACAGTGGCTCCAGGCTGAGAATCTACCATGGCGAGGACAGCTGGCAGCAGGTCAAAAGAGGACAGAGAGGTCACAGAGAAAGAAAACCACAAGTGGGCCAGACTACCAACCCTCAAAACCTACCCCAAGCGATGTGCTGCCAGCAGGACTCCACCTCCCGAAGCTTCCATAACCTCCAGTAGCAGCAGCACCAACAGGAGACCAAGGGTCGAGGTACCTGGCTTCTGGGGGACATGCTCACTGAAGCCACTCAGTGGAGCTCTTCAGGCTCACCTCAAGTCTGGGGTATAGTGATCAGTTTCCTTTACTCCTGAAAGGTTGTTATTCGTCTTCCTAAGCTGCTATAACAAATCCCACAAACTGGATAGTTTAAGACAGTATATATTCTTTGTATCCTAGAGAAGTCCAAGTGTTGCCAGGGCCAGGGCCATGCTCCCTGAGAAATGCATGAGAGACACTGTGTCTTGGTGATTCTCTGGGAGGCCTTGGCATTTCCTACCTTGTAGTACCTCTTCCTTGGCCTCCTCCATCCCATAGTGCCCTACTGTCTGTTGCCATCACCACCCTTCTCCTTGTCTCTTCTCTCTTTAGTTTTAGTTTTTATTCATAACTGTCCATGCACCTCTATAATTCAGCTAGATGCAGAGAAAAATATAGAACCAGAGAATTGTAGCCAGAGCATACGATCACAGGGCATTGTGAGCAGATGTGAGGAGGGTGCTCTCAAAACTACAGAAGGGATGGACTGGCCTGATGACTGAGATGCACTCAAGTACCAAGTACCAGAGCCGTCCACAGTGGGTGATGAGGATCAAGTATCAAGTACCAGAGCTGTCCACAGTCGGTGATAAGGATCAAGTACCAAGTACTAAGTACCAGAGCCATCCACAGTCGGTGATGCAGCTCTTCTTGATGGTCTGGCTGTTCCAAAGCTCCCCACAGCCTCTACAAGGCTCATGCCTCTTTCAGCTTCTTAAGAGACCACAGGCTTGCTGTCCTACCACCCAGAGCTATTTGTGTCTGGTGCGGCATTTGCCACGAGGAAGGTTCTAGGACAGTAAGTCCCAGTTCTTATTCTCCAATTTCTCCCCGTAGACTTTCTGCCAGTGTCATCATGGTGTGGGACAGTACTGCCCTTGTACATGAGTACTGGAATAATTCTATAAGAAGAGGGACCCTTGTCACCAAACCCTTGTCCTTCAATGCCCAGAACAGGACGGTTTCTTCTGTCTTCAAAACTTTGTCTGCCAATGCTGACAGGGAGACTTGGCTCAGGGTCTTGCCATCACCTGGGACATCAAAGGATAATGTGGGGCTAACCTTGGCTAATAAGTGGCCTTGGTTAATAACAGCAGCTACAGACCTTCTCTCTTTGTCTCACGAATAAGCCAGCATGATGGCTTAAAGGCACACTCTCCTCCTGTCTTACCTCACCGTAATGAATTGTATCTTTAATGACTATATTTCCATAGAAGGTCACACTTTGAGGTGCTGGCAGTTGGGACCTCTAATTGTCTTTTGGGTGAAGACAACTCAATCCACAATGGCGCAAAGCTCTCTTATTGCTATGTGTGCCTCATCTTCCCAAAGCTCTTAAACAAAAGCAATGTTTACACGGGGAAAAAAATATCTTGTCAGATAACTGTATCTAGAATAATAAGTCCCTACTTGCCTGCATTTTATTACCCATAGAACCATCCAATAAACTCATTATCAAGACAAAGATTTTTCTCCATGGAGACCTGTTGTCGGTGAAGACAAGTTCTGGAAGAAAACAAATAAGCAGGCGACTGTAGCTCTCGTCAGGCAGAGGCTCTGTGATCCCCTTATCTCACGCTCTGCTTGCCTGCCCCAGTAGAGCCCAAGCATATTTGCAGGTCTCATGTTTAATTAGGGAAGCTAAAATCAGAGAGGGAGAGTAACCATTCAGGAGGCTCAAACCATAAGCAGTGGAGTTATGCTTGTGAATATTCATATCTTTGTAGCTCTGACTGCAAAAACAGCTGGATTCTACCCATTGACCTAATCAAGATCAAACTTTGGGAAGGCCAGTCTATAAATTATATTCAAGTATGATGGAGGAGAGCCAGGGAGTCTCCAGGAAACTGCTCAAAAAATCTAGGAAAGAAGGAATGCAGAGAGACAAATTTTTAGAAGCCAATGCTTCTTTTAAAATGCTGTTTATATCAGGGGCTACTCTCCAGGGGTAAGGATGAGATCAGTGTTGGATGCAGAAAGCATGAAGCTTGCATGAGGCAGTTCAGTAGACCAGCCCCACCGACAGTATATGCCTCTCAAAAGGAGGAGACATGTACTTCTAAGCTTGGCTTTTCTTTATGTTCAAGCCCTGCAGCCCAGGTCCTAATGGCTCAAGCACCCTTCTGTGTGTTGTGTCATCTCCATCCACCGAGTAGCACTCCATCAAGGGCCCGTAGCTAGCCCCTGCTTCAGAAGCTGCAAAAAAGGGTGAGCTATATGAACTGCAGTCACAAAGGAAATAATTTAATGACCTGAGAGCTATGGTATGGATAAACGAAGTTGTAAGAAAATCATGCCGAAAGAGTACTCCAGGTAGGTGGCCTCAAAATGGATTATAAGGAAGTCAGCTCCAAGTTGAAGTGGGCAAAGATCATATTAAGATCACATTAAGAACTACAGCAGGGGTGGTTGGGGTGGTGGTGGCGGTATGGATACCTGGAAAGCTGAAGTGTCCCAGTAAACGTGTACCAGAGGACACAGGGAGACTGTGGAAGGATCAAGTCTGGGTCCTGAGGACCATGATGAGAATGTAAACTTGCTCCAGCCAGAGCGAGGATGAAGAAGACCTGGGAGCAGGGGGTTGGAGGTTGGGGATAGAGCTAGGACTTTGATCTCAGGAAGCATAAAATCTTCATGCTTGTGGAAACCATCAAAGACAATGCTCTGCCCACCTGAATTTACAGATAGAGACAGAAATGCCCAGTGGCTTGCTCAGGGTCACTTGGATACACTAGGGCAGAAGTTCTGACTAGTAATGTTCTTTTTATTGAATTGTCCTGTCCCCTCACTGAGGACAACCAACACCTGGAAAGGGAGAGGTTTAAGTCACCTAATTGATCAGCAGCATAGCAGCCTTTCGGATGGCCAGGGCAGCCCTCTCCCTCCAGCCCACAGAGCATGGGTTCTGAGGAACTTCTGAGAGCAATGGTACACCTTCGTGCCTGTGTTGTGCTGACAGAGTATCTCAGAGCCCTGGCTGGAGTGGCGTTACTGGAAGGTCACTGAGACAGACCTCTAAGGAGCAATTAAAAAAAGACTGTGTGCCAGCGTCTCTCTGCATCTGTCTGGGAAGTACTGGGTTCTGGAGGTGGAGGGGGACATTGAAGAGAGTGCAGAGTCTGTGTGGGGGGACAGGCAGGAGGTAGGAGTACCCACAAAAGAGGGAAGCCAGGAAGAGGTTGTAGAAACTGGGTCTCCTGAGTTATCCTATCCTCCTGAGGAGATTTTTGTTTCCGAGAGACAAGGTCCCACCACGTCACCTACAGCAGCCTTGAACAGCATCCTGAAAGCTGTGACTTCTATCATCAAAAAGGAGAGTTTAAAATCATGGTGAGAGGAAAAGCAGAATCCCTCAGGACAGAGACAATGAGATTAAGAGATGCTCTGACTAGACAAATGTGAGGGAAGGAGCCTTTGAGCCCTAATGGAAGGAGGATGCGGGGGAAGGGGACAGGATAGGGGTTCAAGGCAGGATGGTGGATATGCTAACATGGGATGAGGCAGCATGCCCAGGCCCAGGCTGTGTGCCAGTGCCTGTAGCAGTGACTCAATTAAGCACCTCCTACCTACCAGGTGCAGGGCCAAGTGCCTGAGATGCATGCTATGTCAATCCCCACACGACCCTTCTAGGCAATCAGTCATTGCCTCTGTTTTACAGATGAAGGCACAGAGAGGAAAGATGCATTAATGGTAGAGTTTGTACAAGCAAAGCTGAGCTGGGTGTGGTGCTGTCTGCCTGCACTCTTAGTACTTCGGTCGGAAGCTGAAGCAGGAGAGTCACAGGTTCAAGACCGGGCTGAACCTCACAGTGAGACCTCGTCTCATAAACAAACAAACAAATGGCAAAGTTAGGATTTGAATGTGGCTTGTCCGCACTCTAAACTTGTAACCACTCTGCTTTTCATCTTCCTAAAAAGCCGTGTGACCAGGAAGAGCTGCAGATACAGCAATGGCTGGTCCCAAAGCTCTACCTGAGACCATCTAAAGACTACTTTCTTAAGACCAGAACAAAAGGCTGGTGCCGTGGCTCAGTGCTCAAGAGCACACACTGGTCCTGTAAAGGGCTCCATTTCTAGTACCTATTATCAGGAGGCTCACAACTCCCGGTAATTTCAAGACTAGGTACTTTTATGGCCTCTGGGCAAGCGCTCTCAGAATAAATATACCCTGACACATAACACGTACAGACATAATTTAAATTAAATCTTAGGAAAGAAAGAAAGAAAAAAGAGAGAAAGAAAGAAGGAAGGAGGGAGGGAGGAAGGAAGGAAGGAAAAGAAAGAAAGAAAGAAAGAAAGAAAGAAAGAAAGAAAGAAAGAAAGAAAGAAAGAAAGAAAGAAAGAAAGGTTAACAAGAGATGGCTTAGTTTTACCTCCAGTTGCTGTGACTAGGAACGTAATGGCTTGGGACACATTGTTGTAGATATTGTAACTAAACTCAGAATCAAGGTCTCAGATGCAGTAGAGAAACTACCCTAGAGTCACACTGACTACCCAGTGTCCTCCAGACTCAAAGCAAGAAGGGATGGTCTTGGTTGCCTGCCAGCCCCCCAGGGTCCGGTCTTTACCTCATCTTCCTCGCTGACTCCGCTCCAGCCACACCCTGCCCCCTTCCTGTGCCCTGAACACACAGCCACCCTGTCTTCATCTAGAACACTTTTCTCCAAACTCTGTAGCTCCACAGTTCCTCCGTCAGAGTCTACAGTCTGGTCTTCTCTTCTGCTCCTCTCATCTGTTGCTGCCTAAGTCGCTTCAAGACTCACCAGGTGCTTGTAGGAATCGTCACATGTAACTCTCCCATAGCTACTGGAATTTACAAATAAATAGAGACAGAAATCCTTAATGGATTGATTGTTCTGGATTTTGGATCTCTCATATCTTTGCAGTCAACCGGTGGCCAGGACCAGAAAATTGGAGCTGGCTGCCTGCTGTGTCAGAGCCCATCTATGTGGCCTCTACTCCCAGGCTAGTTTTATCCTTGAGCGTTGGCCTCGGGGCTGCAGAGACTTTCAGTGGAGTGAGGCTGAAGTGAGTAGACAAAGTAGCAGCTGTGTTACCTCACGGGACCTCACCTAGACTTTGCAACATGACTTGCTTATCCTCTCTTTGAATGACTCAACTCTGACAGTTCTGAGGGGAGCAAGACCACAGTCCACTCCTCAGCTATAGATGGGTAACAACAGTTGGTTTTGTCAGTTCGACACAACGTAGAATTACCCAGGCGGAGAGTCAGTAAGGGACTTTCTGGGTTAGTGGAGACATCTGTCATTGTGGTGGAATTGCATTGGTTACGATAACTGAGGTGGGAGGAGCCAGGTTGCTGTGGTTTGTATCATTCTCCAGGCAGGGGATCCTGGACTTTGTAAGGGTGAAGGAGGGCTGGGAATAAATAAGAAGGCACATGGTCCAATCTCCCCAGGTTCTTGACTGTGGATGAGACTAGTTCCTGCAAATCCCGCCTCCACTTCCTCACAATGATAGATTTTAACCCGGAGTTGTAAACTAAATATGGTGTTCTGGATAAGAGTGGTCCCGTAGGTTCATATGTTTGTATATTTGGTCCCCAGTATGTGGAGCTGTTTGGGAAGGATTAGGGGGTGTAGTCTTGGAGAAGGTCTGCCACTGGGGGGTTGGCTTTGAGGTTTTAAAAGCCCATGGCATTCCCAGTTGGTTCTCTCTGCCATGTGGCTGTGGATCAGATATGCTCCAGTGCTATGCCAGCCTTCCTGATGCCATGCTCCCTGCCACAATGGTCATGGACTCACCCTCTGAAGCTGTAAGCTCAATAAACTTCCCTTATAAGTTGCCTTGCTCATGGTGCCTCTGCGTGGCAACAGAACAGTAACTAGGACACTGAATTTCACCACAGGAACAGAAACCAAACTATGACAGCTGTCAGGGTTTCAGGAGGACCTGTGGGAGGGAGAGACCTCAGGAGGTAGAGTCACTTCCAGCTCTCTACACTGGAGTGTGGCTGCATCTCTGCTCCACCCCTCAGCGCCTGGATCAGACTCTCTGTCTTGTGTCCTCTGCATCCAAGTGACTTCTTCCCTACTGCTTCCACAGTGCAGGTCCTGGCACATAGCGGTATTGATACATACTTCTTGCATGAACTCTGACCTTTCACCTTAACTTCCCATCTACCAGAGGTCCCTAAGTTAGATCTGAATACAGCCAGTTTACAGTTGAGGGAAATGAGGCTTGGAAAAATTTGTAAGTTACACAGGCCCCAGCGGCAGAGTGTAAAATCCAAGGTCAGCAGGCATATCTTGCCCTCGCTGGTCTCTCAGGCCACACACCAAGGACTCTAGTCCAGCAGCCATCTCTGCCCCTGCCTCTGCCCCTGTCCACCGGCAGGCTAAATTCAATTTTTCCTGTTGGTTGCACTCAAGCCCAGAGCAAAGCAATTACACCTTAAATCCCCCGATAGCTGATATTTCAGGGTCTGTTCAGGGTAAGAACCTTGCTAGCTATTTAGATCTGGTTTGCCACAAAAAGGCGGTAAATAAAAGGTTAGGCGGCTTTTAAATGGCAGACTCAAATTTTTAGCTTTTTTTTTCCTTTTGCCTTACTGCCCTTATAGGCATGTTACCAATATTTATCTCTGTTTCCCGAGGAAACCATGGAGCTGTGATATTTAAAATAATAAGGCCCCTCAACTGGCCCAGTAAAGATCTTGATTAAAACTCCTGCGTTTCTGGTGCAGCCCCTCGCTGCCTGGCTCCATTGCTTTTAATCCCACTTCCTCCAAAGAGGGTCCCCTGTAATGCCGTTTGAAGGCTAAAGACTTCAAAGCAGACTTTTTACCGTATTTTTTTATCTTGAAAAATATTCAATATTTGTGTAATTAAAGTGAAGTCTTCCCAGAGAAAATGACAACTCAAATAATCTGAAATGTACCTCCAAGAAAAAGGCTGTCAAAATGACATTTAGTTGTATAGTCACACTCTCTCTAAGGCCTTCGCTTCTCACCCTGATTTCTTGTAATCTTTGAAGGTTATGTCATGGCTGACTTCAAGCCACATTTTAAATTACCATGGCCTCCTTCAGAACGGGTTTTAAGAGCGAGGAAATCTTCCTTTTGCTCTAGATTTTTTTTTTTTTTTTTTTTTTTTTTTTTTTTTTTTTTTTTTTTTTTACTGCAGTATTGCCGAGGATTTGAAACAACAAAAGCTGAAAGCAAAGGGAGTCGTCCTTGTCCTTGGCTTTTCTGCTAGCTAACATCTTATTTTTTTTCTTTTGCACTAACAGTTTTTAAATAGCTCTTTAATACCTTCTGTCCCTGTTTTCTTCTTCGCTAAATTGTACAGTAGAGGTGACCCATGCCCTCCAACCTAATTGGCAAATCTAAGGGAATTTGTCAACTTCTCATTTTAATTGGATGCTCCCTCTCCAGCCTAGACATCATGCTTCTCGCTCCCCCTACCCCGCCCCGCCCCACTCTGTGCCTCAGCATCCATTTGCCTAGGTTTTCTCCCAAATTGCAGCATAGTTAATCCCTCATGTATGCACCTGTGTGTATAAACTCAGGGTTTCAGCACCAGATGTATAAAAACTGATGATGTGGTCATGCCACGTATGGCTGAGAGGAAGGTTTTTTATTGCAGATATGAAGGAGAGTACAGGCAGGGCATCTGGAAGGGTACAGAGCAAGGAGACATGCTAGTGAGTGAGTGAGCCAGCAGGTGGGCTTGGCCATGGGGGTGGTGAGAGATGAAGACAAAGAGACACGCAAGAAAGAGGAGTAAAGAAAACCAGGAGAGAACAAGGGAGAGAGAGGAACACACACACACACACACACACACACAGAGAGAGAGAGAGAGAGAGAGAGAGAGAGAGAGAGAGAGAGAGAGAGAGAGAGAAAGATACAAAGAGACAGGGAGACAGAGAGACACAAAGTGACAGAGAGACAGACAGAAACACATACAGAGTCAGAGAGACAGGGAGACAGAGAGAGACAGACAGACACACACACACAGAGACAGACAGACACAGAGAGGCAGGGAGTCAGACAGAGACAGAGAGATATACAGACAGGGAGTCAAAGACAGAAACACAGATAGATGGAAAGACACACACATATAGACACAGAGAGACAAGGACACAGAGAGACACACATACAGAGACTCAGAGAGACAGGGAGACAGAGACAGAAGGAGAGAGAGAGAGAGAGAGAGAGAGAGAGAGAGAGAGAGAGAGGCAAAGAGAGCATAGCTGAACTAGCCAGGCTATATGTAGAAATGAGAAACTGGGGTGGGAGGTGCGGAAGACCTGGAGTTTAGGGTAAGGGGTAGAATGAGAAGACGCAGTATAGACTCTGAAATATGTAACAGGTACTTGTGATATGGAGGGAGGGAGCCCAGAAGTCAGCACGCATTCTGGTATGCTAATAAGCACCACAGACAGCCATCTGTCCCTTCTGACACTGGCAAGGGAAATGGCTTCTTTGCTAGAGAGGAACCGGCTTCACCAGTCCCTGAGGAGAGCTGGCTTTTGCCTAACTCCCAGAATTTAGAACCGACAGTTTATACACAGGACACTGAGGGAGAAGAGAAAGCTAGAAGCAGATGAGATGCTGGATAAGGCCTCAGGTCTACAGGGAGAGCACCTAGCTCCTAGAATCCAGAGGGGCTGGAGAACTTGGCTGGACTTTGGCCAGTGCAAGGTCCCAGGGTCCAACCCAATGTGTGTTGAGTATCTCCCAGCAAGGGATGTATTTGTTCGGTGATTATTCTCTAGGTGTCACCCATTTGTTGGGGACAGGGGCTAAAGTTGCTTGCTGGGAAGGAGAGGGAGAGAAAGATAAACAGACATGTTCAAAAGTACTGGAGAACAAAATGGCTCATAACATCCATCATTGGTCATGTTTAGCTAGCTGCTCTGTCCACAGTTCCGGATGCCTCTGTTTAGTACTGTGTTGAAGAAAGGCAATGCTTTCCCCCACAGTTAGACACACGAATACATTAAGAGGACTATTCTTCAGTAACCATGTTTTAAAGTAAGTGTGTGTGTGTGTGTGTGTGTGTGTGCGCGCACACACACACACACACTCTTATTCTCTGGTCCATCTCTCCAGCCCCACCCTCACCCCAGCATCTCTTTTACATAGTGTAGCTTGGAGAGATTCAAACCTTAGACCTTTCAGAAGCTTGTCGCACAAGATCTTGTCACCCAACCCTCTACACTGTTGTACTATACATTCCTTTATCTATAAAAACACCACTCTTTCTTCTTCGTTATATAACACACACACACACACACACACACACACACACACACACACACACACACACACACACACATATATGAGAGAGAATACCATGAAGGTTGAGCTCTGAAATCTAAAATCTGTGACAATTCATCTCAGAAATTTTAACCCAGAAATGTTCCTGTACAAAGGAAAGACAGGGACAAAAAAATGGAACAGAGACTTAAGGAAAGGCCATCCAGAGACTGCCCCACCTAGGGATCCATCTCACCGACAGACACCAAACCCAGACATTATTGCTAAAATCAAGAAGCACTTGCTGACAGGAGCCTGGTGTGGCTGTCTCCTAAGAGGTTCTACCAGCACCTGACCAATGCAGATGCAGATACTCATAGCCAACCATTGAACTGAGCCTCGGGACCCCAGGGGAAGAGTTAGGGGAAGGACTGAAAGTGCCGAAGGGGATTGTAACCCCATAGGAAGAACAATATCAACTAACGGAACCACCCAGAGTTCCCAGGGACTAAACCACCAACCAAAGAGTATACATGAAGAAGCCATGTCTCCAGATACATATGTAGCAGAGGATGGCCTTATCTGACATCAATGGGAGGGGAGGCCCTTGGTCCTGTGGATGCTTGATACCCCAGCATAGGAGGATGCTAAAGAGGTGAGGCAGGAGTGGGTGAGTGGGTGGAGGAGCACCCACATGGAGGTAAAGGTATGTGTGGAGAGGGGGTAGGGTGGGGGATTTGTGGAGGGGTAGCTGGGAGTGGGGATATCAATCGAAATGTAAATAAATAAAATGATTAATAATAATAATAAAAAAAGATTGGTCAGATGTTTGTTTAAATCCACCTATTGAATGGCCTTATCCATTTGGCCTTTCACACTCTTTCTGCTTATACAATGGAATTAAGATTGCTTGTGCAAAGAACAAAGGTATTAGATGTGTTCAAGAGAGTATCTGGTATGAAATAGTTAATAAATACTAGACAGCATTAAAGATCTATTCAAGAGCTCTAGTTTTTATTTTGACTACTCATCAAAAAATTTAAATTTATACTTAAGTATTCCTAATAATTCAAAAGCGATGGCATAATATAAGTGGATATTACCTGCCATTATCTTAGATACTTGTCTTGTTTTCTTTGACTAGATACAAGAGTCCTACGTCTTTTCAGAGTGGAGGCACATGCCTTTTTCCCCCTAGCACTTAGGAGGCAGAGGCAGGCAGGTCTCTGAGTTAGAGACTAGCCTGGTTTATACAGCAAGTTCTAGGCCAGCCAGGGATATATAATAAGACCATGTCTCAAAAAAGAAAGTATGAAGTATAAAAGTAAATTAATACAGTTTTAAATGAAATCCTTAGGCATTATTTCACCTTGGTATGTGATAAATATTCCCTAAAACAATCCTGTTGCTTCTATTTTAGAAATTACTTCCTTAGGAACCATTTGTATACACTGCACTTTTAACCTCCGTGCAGTTGGCAACAGTTTATTTTAGTTTTTTAATTTGAGAAGGGGCCCATTTGGGTCATTTAGAGCTTTGGTTGTGTTTTTCTGGCCTTGAGAAAGGAGAAGATAGGAATTCAATTAGCACCTTGGTATTTTCTCTCCTTCCTTTCAGTTCAGGTGCCTCTCTTCACACTTGCCTCCGGTGTTAAGTCACATCAAAAGATGGGGCAACAGTTTCTTGGTTTTTAATTTTCTACCAAAAAAAAAAAAAAAAAAGGAAGGCATCCATTTTGTTCCGCCCTAATTAGTATGAGAGCCACTCTTGCGTGAGCTGCCAGACGTTTGCGAGCCGTGTGCACCAGGCCTTCTTCCACATCAGTGGTGGCGCAACTTCGGTAGTGCAAGTCCAAGGTCAAGGTCCTCCACTTCATCCTATATCAAAGCACAAAGGTGCTTATTTTGATAGGAACTCAGAAAAATTTTTTTTAAAAAGCCGGTGAGGAGCCTCCTCATGAAGAGTCGTGGGAAGTACCCGTATATCTAGTGTACTAACCTCTCTTTAGGAGGAAACAAAGGTGGGAACCTGTAGAATGTTTACTGTGCTTTTCCCAGAAGGAAACTTGAGGCCAACCGTGGTAATTATCTTAACCAGATGACATGACCTCGTTAGCACGCTGGGCCAATTTATGAAGCCCTGAAGACTCAATCCAATAGAAATCTCTGATCGAAGGAGCTTCACTGGTGTGTTGGTTCAGAGATCCCCGGGTTTCCTTAAGGACTACAGGAGATTCTGTCACTATCAAGAGAGCACATTGTAAAATGCTGTGGGTGATTCTCTGCACCCTGTGTGGCAGTAGAATGGTCTTGAGCTTCAGTGAGCCTTGCAGCAGGAGAATGGTCCTTGGGAGAACTTGGGGAGACTCCTGCTCAAAGACTGACTGTCTCATCCAGCGAGACTTCAGTTAGCTAAGCATCTACTTTGTGTGATGAACTATGAAGGTTCAGAATGAATAATGAGATTCCAGAGATGTTGTACAACATCATTTTAGGGGAAGAAATGAAAGTGAGTGAGCTTAAGAGCTTCTTTTAGGCTAGTGTCAAAACCTCACGTGACCCCAGACAACGGGACTGATTGGTTCTTCGGGCTATCCAGCAGCAGCAATGGGGAAGTCGGAAAGTTCTCGGAACTGCTCCAGCTGCGGAATGCCTGGGGGTTTTAGAGGGAGCAGCTGCTTCTCACTTGCAGCCAAGTGTGTTCTGATGAAGAATGCAGCCCGGAGCGGCCACTCCTGAAGATTTCTCAGGAAAAGTCAGAAATCTCAACTCGTTTGTGAAAGTGCTTACACTTCCTAAAGGTCTATGCAGGCCAGTGTTCCCAACTCAGTGTGTCCTGTGCAGAGGTGGCAGGGGAGTGGGCCACATCCTTAATGGACACTCTTCTTCATTTTATACCTCCCTGCTTCCCACCTCTTGCTTCGGGATTCTATCCAGTGGACCTTCAGAGGCAAACCAGGAGGGTCACTTGCTGGTATGTTAGAGACATTCTTGGAATATACTTCTGCGATGGTAAGCCCACCACCGTCGTCAGTTTTTAATTTCAACAAGGTAATATTTGTGATTGGATTCCTTGCGGGACGAGTGCCATCAGGTTTAGTTAGCTGTTGCTTCAAGGCTGAGGCACATTAGGAGACTTGTGCTGCGCTGTGTGGTAAAGAATTACATTTTGAAGCAAGGGCAAAAAGCATCCAATGGCGCATGAAAGTCACCGCCTTGGGGGGTTACACTGGTGTTAAGACTGGGCTAGAAATAGGACAACTGGACTATTAAAAGACCTCCATGTGACCCCTCTCTGGCTTTAAAAGATAATATGAATATCTGTATGATAAAGAGAAGTCTAATACTTCCAACATTGCTGTCCACACAAGCACAAGGGCAGGAGGCTAAGTAAGCATCAACTGTTAATCTGTGCACTGGGGGGGCAGGGAGGAGGGCTCAGAGATCAAGCTATGGGAGGAAGGACCAGGATCAAAAGGTGAGGTTGGGGCCTTACCCAAAAGAAATGACTGGAAAAGTAGACTAGTGTGTGCCATCAAAGGGCTGGGGTTGGAGACAATATTACATGTCTGCTGTGGTTTGACAAAGCCCCTGAGAATTCCTTTTAGAGGGATGATTTCAATGGCATGTCCCTCGTGATCTTGGGCCTTTGAATACCCGGTGGCACCGTTTGACATGCTTTGTGGGTGATGTGGCTTTGTTGGAGGAGGAGTGTCCCTGGACAGGCATTGAGAGTTTAGAGACTAGCACATTTTGAGAGTCTCTCTCTCTCTCTCTCTCTCTCTCTCTCTCTCTCTCTCTCTCTCTCTCTCTCTCTCTCCTTCCTTCTTGTGGTTCAAGATGTGAGAAGCTTGCTGCTCTAGCTGCCATGCATATCACCTCCTGCTATGACAGAACTCATAAGCCCAAATAAACTCTTCCTTCTGTCAGTAGACTTGGACGGTGTTTTATCACAGCAACGGAAAATTAACTAATGCAGTTTGAAATTTAACTTCTTAATTAGGGTTTCACTGCTGTGAACAGACACCATGACCAAGGCAACTCTTATAAGGACAGCATGTAATTGGGGTTGGCTTACAGGTTCAGAATTTTACAGTCCCTTATCATCAAGGTGGGAGCATGGCAGTGTCCAGGCAGGCATAGTGCAGGAGGAGCTGAGAGTTCTACATCTTCATCTGAAGGCTTACTAGCAGAAAACTAACTTCCAGGCAGCTGGGATAAGGGTCTTAAAGCCCACAACCACAGTGACACACCTACTCCAACAAGGCCACACTTACTTGAACAGGGCCACACCTTCTAATAGTGCCACTCCCTGGCTGGGCATATCCAAACCATCACAGCCCCCAATACAGCGGTGTGGAGAGTTGAGACCTTTAATGGGCATGTAAGTCGCTCGGGCTCTCTAGGCTCCTAAAAAGGATGGGTCTTTTATTTCTGTTTACAGTGGTCGTTCATATGCCTGGTACAGATAGGGTGTTCTAGAGGTTAAATAAGGAAGCTTTTATCATTTGTGATGTCGATACCATGTATCTGAGACCTTACGGGATACATAAGTATCAGATTCAGAAACTCAAGGCAGGAACCCGGGAGACAAGAACTGAAGCAAAAGCAGTGACGCCAGTGAGAGTGCTGCTTACAGATCTGTTTCCTCCTGGCTGCACAGCCTGCTTTCTTATACCCCAGACCTCCTGCCCGGGAGTGGTACAATTCATCCTACATCAACCATTAATCAAGAAAACACCACAGACCTGCCCATAGGCAATCTGATGGAAGCAATCCTTGAATCAAGGAGCCCTCTCCCTAGATGACTCTAGCTTGTGTCAAATTGACAAAAACCAACCAACCAACCCCCAAACAACATCTAGCTGGTACACCCTCTGTACTCAGATGCTGTATCTTCCGTGAAATAAATCTCCATTCTTCAAGAATTACTCAACTCAGTTGTCTGGGATAGCAGCACAAAACAGACCAAGTCACTGTGTTACTGACAAAAGCAGAGTGACGATATAAACTAGGAAGGTAAATGAAGCCAACAAGAAGTGGTGAAGAACACTTGTGTGAAGGGATTGGGGGTCTGAGATAAATATAAACATATATATATATATATATATATATATATATATATATATATATATATATATAAANATATATATATATATATATATATATATATATATATATATATATATATATAACACTCCGCAGGAAAATGTCTAACAACTGACTTTTCTGGAGGTGGTACCCTGCTATGTTTCATTGGCTTGCTTCTATGCTATAAATATTTTAACTACAGCCAGTTTCAAGTTATCAACATGAAGTGGCAGAAAGTAGTGTGGGCACGAAATAGGCACAGGTCTTTGACAAGGTCAGAAAGATGAATCAGCAAAGTCAATGGAAGTTCTGATTGTGAGACTCTCGATTGAGGAAAGACAGAGTGGCAGAGGTCCTCAAGCTAAGGAAATGGAAACAGAGATTTGAGATCCCCAACCACATTTGTGAGGGTGGTCCCATAGGGAATAGTAAAGAATAGAAGACTGCATTCAGCTCCAGAAGCCATAAAAGCAAGTAGGACCTTGGCTCAGTATATGCTAATATGCTGCCACATGGTGCTGTGTGACAGACGACTATCATTCATCAGTTGCTCTGGAAGTGCCTCTACAGGCATGAGGCTATGTGCCCTACAGAGATGTATAAGCCCACATTCCTGTCCATTTGGTAGCTAGAATGAAGCCTGTGCACCGCACACATATGCGTAGTGTCATGTGCCTGGTCGAGACAGGGTACGCTAGAGATGAGGAAGGAGACTGGTAAGACTTGTGATATAGATTCCATTACTGGAGCCTTTATAAGGAGCCTGAGTATTGGGCTCAGGGCTCTGCTTGCATTTGTTTACATGAAGAAACCCAACCAAACGATTAAGTAACTTATCTACTATTCCACAGCGTTGCACGTGGGTCTTTGTATCGTTAGAAGACCCCTCCCAACCGCATCGGCACACCGCCCCCTCCAGAAAATACCAGTCTGATGGGGAAGCAGCAGAGTATAATCAGAGATGTTTAGTTTCTTTTTTAAAAATTGCATTCAGCCTGCATATTCCTAAAGAGTCAATTCATGTTTTTTTTTTTTTTTTTAAACCCTCCGTTGTGCCTGCATGTGACATGTATTTTTAGGTTCTGCTGTTAGCGAGTGTATTTTTGTGTGATTGAGTGGGAGAGTGGGAAGGGTTCAGCAGAGCTGTTTAAACCAGAATGCAGGGGGCACAGCAGAGACTGTAGAAGCTCTGCCATCTGAGGTCTTAGAAGAACCACAGAGACATGCGCGTGTTCTCGCTTCATTATTCTGTGTGCGCCCGGACGGATGACTAAAGACATTGTTAAGCTTTTTAAATGACCCACTCCCAGCAGCGAACAAAATCACTTACCGGTCTAAGCTGACAGGAGTTTCTCAGATTATAAAACCTCAAAGTGGGGGGAAAATGTTAAAACAGAAAGCAAAAAATGATGCCCGAGACAGGGACAGAGGGAACCTTCCTGTCTGCCAAGGCAGATGGCTGACCACTAGGAGGCCTTCACGGAGGCCGCCAGGGTAATTGGATGCTGGGGCTTTTCTGGCAAGGGCTGTGTAGCTTCATCCATGAGATCCAGGCCCATCCCTGCTTAGGTAGGAGCACTACATCTTCTCCACTGCTGGAGCGGATGGCTCATCCAAAACATGGATGCTGCCTGTACTTTGTGTTGCTTCTCTGGTAACAAGGACATGAAACGTAATTAAGGACTGAATTTCCTAGCTGACTCTCTCTTGCATGTACAATTATCTGCAGATATAAAATTGCCCGCTTTGATAATTACACCCTCAGAACGAGGGGCAAGTGGCTAATTATGCCCACATGTGGCCGATGGCACTTTCCATTAGCCAATTATGTGCACAATTATTTGTGCACATAAATAATTGCACTCATGGAAAATAGCAGCCCTCCTTTCAAATCTTCCTGTTTGGAGAGGATGATGGAGTAATCGCCACAGTGGAAATGTTCTTCGTGGGCACTAAAAGAGAATCAGATAACAGGAAACGGAAACACGTAAATGACCAGAGCCTGCAAATGGCATTAAGTGCCAAAGAAGAACCATGGGATGGCTCAGGGCCAGCACACATCAGGAAGCATGTGGCTGAGCCGGTTAAGCACAGTGACCTCAGGCAGGACATTGACCTTCCTTCGTGTCTTCTCGTTCTGCACACATAAGGGGCAAGGCAGATGACAGTGCTTCATTCCTAGCACTTTCTGAGTCTGATTAGACAATTCTGCAGTCTCCTTGGGTCAAAGCGTCACACACATAGAGACACCGTCACAGCCGCTGATACATGTCTAATTGTACAGGAAAGGTGCTTACCCTCTGTAGCAAAGGAGGGCCTCCAGTTTGCATAAGGTAAGGAAGCCCTTTGCTTTGGTTCTAATGTTCCTAGTGATGACAGTCCAGAAAAATGACATGATGCCATTCAAAATTCATTCATTCATTCATTCAACAAAAGCAGTCCAGCCTTAGGCTATCCTGGACAACAGGAAAAATAACCATGAGGTCATTGTTCAAGAGCAGCCTTTCTCTCTGATCTACTCTAATTAGCAAGTTAGGGCACATTTCACCTCATGAAACTGGGTGTGGAATTTCATGGTTTGGTTGCCAGATACATTTGGCGATAGTGAATTGTGTAGGGTCTGGCTATTTTCACCAGCCTCAGAACTGAGTGACAGCCACTGCAGGTGATCAGTGGACCTTAAAGTTCTCACCTAGCTCTGCAACTTCCTCCCCTGGCTTACTTTCTATGCCCAGCTTCCCTCTCCCTCTCCCTCTCCCTCTCCCTCTCCCTCTCCCTCTCCCTCTC
>NC_034590.1:168619515-168628090 GCF_900095145.1 Mus pahari
GAGAAGGGCCTCTATTCAGGGAGGGTAAAGGCAGGAGTCACAGAGGCAACCATGAAAAGGTAGTCACAAAAGGTAAGTAAGTGTTGGCTATGTGAACAGGGCATAGAGGTCAGGGCCAGAAAGTTGGCATATAGAAGAACTTGGTAGAGGGCTGGAGGTATGACCTCTACAGCCAGACTTTCTTATATCTGAGTCCCCATTGTACAATATTGAGCCAATTAGTGTCTCTGCTTTTGCTCAGTCTTCCATAAAAGGGAAATGATGCCCACTTCATAAAGTTAGTGTAAGAATCAGATTAGGAAACATAGAAATGGGAGTATTTGGAATACCCGTAGTTTATGCCAATTGTTTCTCTTATTTTTATTTGTGGACTGAAACTATACAAAAACACTTCTAAGAAAGTGATAGAAATGGTTTTGAAACTTAAGCATGCCTTTAAAAACCAACACAAATAACTGAAAGCAAACAGAGGCTCCGTTCTTGGAGACTCCTGAGTAGTGGGTGGAGTCAGAGCCCAGATATCGGCCCCCACCCCCCACCCATGTGACCACACCGGGAAGAACCGAATCACACAGGGGAGTTCTGGCTGTACCCAGTGTTTGCTTGGGATATTGAACAATAGAGCAGGAGTGTCCAAGGTTTTGGGCAAAGTTTCTTTTTTGGGGATCACGGATCACTTTAGGTTGATATCTTTGGTGATCAGCATGAAGGCCCTGAGTTGCTACAGCAGGTTCGTTCCTGGGCTGACAGGCTCAGGTGTGGATCTACTGGGTACATGCAGCAGCTTCCATCTCTGACTCTTGATTTTCAGGAAACAATACGTGTACTTTTAAGTAGTGTTTCGTGATGGACTGAATTTCATTTCTGTGGTTCTGTAAATAAGAAAAAAGTCATAACCATTGGCACTGGGGGAACAAGGCGTTGAAACGAAATGCCGTGGTCTTCTGGATGATTCATAGCAATAAGAAACAGAGCTGGATGCTGGCCGCCGCGCAAACATATTGATCGGTGTTGGATGCTCTGCAGCTTCCAGAGAGAAATGGCTCTGCCTGCTGTGCTTTGACGCTCGCTCTGGGGAAGAGGCTCAAAACAATCATCGGCTCAGCTCTCTTAAACAGCAAATTCTAACACTGGCAAAATTAAAATGGCTCCCAGGCTATAAAGGGTTCCGGCACACAGAGTAACCACACACTTCTGTTCTCAAATGGGTGGACGAGTAGAGTCGTGCATTTCACATCAACTTCCACCATCCGAATCATAAATGATAGTTGAAAAGATAATGCGTGCTCTGGATGCTTTCAGCAGGATTTTATCAGCGTAAAAGAAATAGTGACGATCATTTGTAATGAAAAATTGTTCTACTTTAATAATACAGAAGGAAATTTGCCTTGCCTACATCTGACTAAATTCTGATCTTTGTGAAGATGAATCCTCCTGCCCACTGGCAAACACTACAGTTTAGAGATGGATGTCTCCTATAGATCTGTGTTCCCAAGCTGGGGGAACTGTTTTAGATGAACAGGACCAGGAGAGTCAATCCCTTGTATAAGGGAATTATTAGATTGACTTACATGAAATGGCCAGGGAGCCCAGCAATGGTGGATGGTGTCTTACACTGAAGAAGCTAAGGACCTGGAAGCTGTTCAGTCTGAGATGCTGGCTGCCTTAGCAGTTCCAAAATAGTGCTGAAGTCCTGGTGTGTGTGTGTGTGGGGGGATTCCTGGGGAGCCGCTGGTCTTCAGTCCTTGGTGGAAAGCCAAAGAAACTGGATCCTGAGGTAGCAAAATGTGGTGGTGGTGGTGGTGGTGGTGGTGGTGGTGGTGGTGGTGGTGGTGACAAAAATGTGGTGGTGGTGGTGGCCACATCAACAGCAAGATGGACCACTCACCAGCAAGAGTCGTAGGTGGGAAAGCAAGCTGCCCTTGATTTCCGCAGACCTCTTTACATCTAGGTTGCCATTAGAAGGGACTGCCGGTTCCGAAGGCTTTTCTCCACGTCAGCCACTCCTTCCTGGAAACAGTCTCACAAACCCACCCAGAGCTGTGTCTCTTAGTTGATTCCAGCAATTGAGTGGACAAGCTCAATTGTCACGGTGCGGGTGGACCCTGAGAGTTGGAGCCTAGCCCTGCCAACAGCCAGGCCTCTTCTGCTCCCTGGTGCGCGTACACGAAGACAATGCTAGTTCCACGCTCCCATTACCCGGTGTAAATTTGCCTTCCCTGGCTTCACGGACCACACTGTGAGACAAAAATAAGCCCTCTTCCCCGAGTCAGATATTTTGTTACCTGTTATAAGACAAAATTATTAACATGTCCCCTAACAATCCTTGTACGATAACCCCACCCCCACCCCAAGAATGGCCTCTCCTTACCACTGGAGAGCTAGCTGGTTTGCTACGCATCCGGCACGCCCGGCAGCATTTGCACCCATGACTTTCAGAGGCGAACACCCGCCTCCGCTGTCACGTGACTGAGAAGAGTAATGCTAGAGTTGGCCTTATATGTCCACCAAAGTCTTGTGTAACAGCTTGGCCACTCAGTTGTGGCATTGGCAGAATCTTGAGGTTGGGCCTCCTAGGAAGAAGTTACTTCCGGTTGCAGCTTCCTGCTCTGCACTCCTATGGTGAGGTCCTGTCTCCCCATCAGCCCCAAAGCAGCTGAACCAACCGATCATAGTCCCCTCACTGGCTCCATTATCGAATGTTTATTAGCTTTATTTCTACAGATAATTGTGTAAAAACTTTGACTCATCTTAAATTTATGAGTGGCTTTTAATTGTACTTTGGTAAGAGTACAAACATACTTACCCATATTCTTACTGGTGTATCGGAATGGTTTGACATAGAGAATTGGGAGGATCACATGACCATGAGTAAATATCCGTCTCTCTGACCCACTTCCTGCTTAGATCCATGTGGTTTCGAACGTGTGAGTCTGAAGATTGGAAGGGAAAGGCAGATTCACCTCAGGTCCATTTACCTCTGATGCCCAGAGCCCCAGAGCAGCGACTCCATTTGATTCGGTCAGTTGACAGGAGCCAGGGTGGGGTGGGAAGCCGCTCTGTGAACTCCTCTCGAAGACTGCCAAGCAGCCATCAGACAGCATTAACAGCTTTTGATTTCAGATTGAAGAAAGCAGTCCCTGGGGTCACTTACTGTGCTGCATCATCCTGTTTGGGAAATGCTCTCAAGAAACTGCTGGGCAGACTGAGGGGCTGAAAGCTCACCGAGAAAAAAAACGGTACATAAAGTCTGGCCTCTCAGACACGCTGGGGAACTGTGAGCTGGCTTGTGGGAGAATATTTTCCATGTCCATTACAGGGAACACTCATTTGTTCAACCCCTCCTCACTCTGCCTGCCTGGTTCTGTCTTTGTCTCTATCTCCTCTGCCTCGTTGTACACAAACATACACACACATATACACACATACGCATCACATATGCACACATACCATTACACATATACACACTCACATACACATGCACACACGTGCACACATACACACATACATATCACACATACACATCACACATACATATGCACACACACATACACAATGCATACATACACATCACATATACATACATACACACACCCACAAACACATACTCACACACATACACATCACACATACACATGCACACACACATACACACATACACATCACACATTCACACACTCATACATACATGCACACACACACATGCACACATACATACGCATCGCACAATTACACACACTCATACACACATGCACACACATACACATACGCACACACACACATCATGCATACACATACATACACACACACACACACACACACACACACACACACACACACACCAGTTCACTGTCAGCTTCCTTACCCCTTAGAAGGAACCCTGGCTTCTGTTGGAAGAACGCTGACTAGGCTGCAGTTCATCACAGAGACAGTGCTTTACGGGCTTTATCTTTGCACAGATGAAAAGCCTGGTGGAAGCCATCCTCTAACCTAGATTAGATAGCAAGGTTCCTAGCAGGGGTGATTGCTCTGCAGCCTTTGATGGCCTTCCCTCACACCCAGGGAGGAAACCCTTGCTGTCTTTCCTGCAAGGCTTAGGTGCTGGCAATTAGAATCCATAGGGAGGGAAAATGGTGGAGTGTGCCTTCAGACAGATGCTCCAATTCTGAAAGCAAATATCCAGTGGGCTGCTAGTGGCTCTCCCCTTTGCTAACTGCTCTAAAATGACAGCCTGGCAGAGGTTCCAAAGGACATGTTGCAGGTTAGGCTTGAAGCTCCGATCTCTCCCTAGACACAGAGAATGTCCTCTTGCCAAATAGATTTGTCCTTGCTACCACAAGGGAAGTCCCTATCATGGTCCTTCTCCTGGCACAGCTGAGAGTGACACAGAAGATACTCCCAAGCATGTCTTGGGGGCTCTCCTTGTACCAACCATGACACATTATCAGAAATAGCAGGCACCAGGCAAAATTCAATAGCAAATATTGGACCGGTAACCCTTTTCAGGTCCCTCCAAATCTTACCTGATGCTATGTATCCTGTCTGTTTCTGGTGTGTGTGTTATAGTATGGATGAGCCAGTCATAGAAAGGACATCTGTAATAGGCTGCTTGTCAAAGCCAGACATGGTACCAGGAAAGGTCCTACCATTCTGAGGCTAGTCTGTCTCAATAAACAAACAAACAAACAAGTTGATTAATTCATTAATTAAAAAACAGGAAGAAGATCCAGCTCCGACCCTCAAGGCTGATGACCCAGATTTGATACCACAAGGTGGACGGAGAGAACTGACTCCTCCCCAACTCTTCCAATTGTCCTCTGACCTCCATATGCATGCCATGTGAGCCCACGCACATACACATGTACTCACACAACACATAAGTAAATAGGATGTACTAAAGATTTAAATACGTATTTAGAAAACCAAGGGCGATAAGTCTGACCAACCAACTGACCCACCAACCAACTGACCCACCAACCAACCAAAGCCTGTGGTCAAGTGTGACACCCCTTCAAGGTGGGGCTGTTGACTCCAGCCTCAGCACTGCCCTCCATCCGAGAGCTGCACACGGGTGAGGAATGCTGAGTGCTTAAGATGGCAATGTCCTAAAGTATGCAGTCCCTTGGTTCTGGTGTCCTTTGGGAGCCCTTGTGGCGTAATGGCGGGTGCCAGCAGGCAGTAGCCTTCTGGGTGATTCCAGAAGAAACTTGACAGGATGTGGACAAAAAAGTGTGCTCTTGAAAGAGCCGAGGGCTTGTGATGGTTTAGTGACGTCCCAGCCACAGGGCACATGCTGGATATGACAAGAACCCAAATCTATCGGTTTCAGTAGGCGAGAAGGGATTTTCACCCAAACCTGAGAATTCGCCCTCCTTTTTCCAAATTCTGATTCTGTGTTTCTCCCATGGATAAGGTGTACACTTGGCATGGAAGTCCAGAGACAATCACAAGCTCTTAATAGGTAGGGTTAGGGCTTCCTGGTAATGTGAGGCCTGGGCTTTGGAAGTCCCTAAATGGCACTCCAGCATTCTATCACAGTGGAGATGGATGATAAAAAAGATACCCCAAGCTCCTCCAGTGAGAAAGCCACTCATCATTCAGATAGGGTGGAACACTGGAAATGGCAGTGAGCCTTGCAGTCCCCGGTCATCCATGAAATGAACGCTGGAGAGAGAAGGAGTTGCTGTGAGAGCGCTCACCAAGACTGCCTGGTATCTGACAAGGCGAGGGAGAAAGAGTGTCCTCCAATCATACGCTGCAATTGAACATAATTATAATTTTTAATTGGGCAAGCACTCATGGGGCCCTTATTATTTAAAAACAAATTGCCTACTAATTGTTAGTGTGCAGATATGATACACTGAACCAAAGCTATTTTAACAAAACATCATTTTTCAGGAGCTATGGAAGAATCTGTAGCTCGCACACGATAAACCTTAAAGAGTAAATGCTGACTCATTATTTTCCCTTGGAACTAGGAAGTGGAGGGGGATGAGCGAAAATGTTTACTTACCCTCTTCTGTGCCCTCACCTTTACCTAAGACGTTAACAAGTAACCGCCCTGAGCCTCAGGCACAGACTGCTTCAGTCTGCTAAACTAAGCAGTGTGTGTGTTTGTGTGTATATGTGTGTATGTATATGTGTGTGTGTGTACATGTGTGTGCATGTGTGAGTGTATGTATATGTGTGTATGTGTGTGTGTCTGTGCATGTGTGTATGTATGTACATGTGTGTGTGTGTGTGCGTATGTGTATATGTGTATGCATATGCGTGTGTGTGTGTGTGTGTGTGTGTGTGTGTGTGTATGTGCTGTCCTAAGCCAGGAATCCTTCTTGCTTTTAAGACTGCAGGTGACCTTCAGCAAGACACCTAAGGCATTCTATCTTCACCTTGAGCTCACCCAGACAGACCCCAGATCCTGTGGGTTTACTGGCCAACCAGCCTAGCTGAGACAGTGGGTTTCAGGCAGTGAGAGACCCTGTCACTAAAGCAAAACAAACAAACAAACAAACAAACAAACAAAAATCAAGATGGAATAACACCCAGGCTGACCTGTGACCTCCACATTCGTACACACAAAATAAGCCAATAAGGCCTATGTCACAAGATTGCTTTCAAGATTAGACAAGATAGTCATGTCTCTGGCCTCCAGTTTGACACTTAACAAATATAGCTGCCGTAAGTCTCTGCTCTGCCATGCACCAGCTGTTTAACCATGGGCAAACAGTTGAGCATTTCTTCATATATGAGAGAGAACGATACCTTTTATAGTTAGCTCATGATGTTTTAAAAATCAGTTGAAATTATGTGCTGAAGGCTCTTTCTGGTCTGTACAAAGGCTATACACAGAGGAAGGATTGACGAGCCCAGGTTATTGGTTTAAGCTTGCAGTAAACAACATGGTTGACCCTACTCTAAGTCCGTCACAGCACAGAGCCCACTGTCCAGCTGCTCACAACTGGCACATGAGTGCAAGTATTTGGCTCCTGAAGATTGGTCAAAGACACAAATGTAGGTACTTCCTCCCCCTTCCTGCTGTCTGCTGGAGATTTACCAACAAACCACTGGTTTCGTGGTTATTAACTTACCACAGTTTGGATTTTAGACTCAGCACCTAGATTTCTCCTCATGTTAAGAATAGAGCTGTATTTCTGGGGAGGATCCATGTTACCCAGAATCACAGTCATCTATATATACCATCGGAATATCAATTTATTAATTTATCTGGAGGAGACTTGCCCTAGGGTATTTCCCCCAAGGGAACACAGAAGGAGCTAGTTAAATATTTTGAACGTTTAGTGAGAAGATACTTAGTACTTACTTCCTGAGTGGAGATGCAGGCTCAAGGAAGGCATGGGCTGTGCTCACTCTTTGCGCTTAAGTAGACATTGTCCTGTCAGAGACTCTCATGACTAAGGCTGACTGTGCTCAGGTAACTTCTTCATTCCCTTTTGTGACCTTGTAATGAGTCCAACTGGGTTAAAAGGCAAGACCTATTAGCTACTTCTTATTTTTAAGGGAGGGTGTTTTTTATTTTGTTTTGCCACACCACCCTCCCCGCCCTGCAGTGCTGGAAATTCAACTCAGAATCTCATCCAATGACTAAGCTACATCCTCAGACCCAGGTAGATATTGTCAAAGAGTTCTAAACCGCCTGCGTGAGTGTGGGTCATTCAGATATAAGAAGGCAAAACGTATGCCTCCCCCAGATTTCCTAAGTCAAACTCTTTCCTGGTGGGGCCTAGAGATCTGCAATTTAATCTGATTTCTAGGTAATTTATATACCGCAGTGTGAGGGCTGGAGGCTCCTTCTTACAACTCTGCTAATTACAGAACATATGAACTTCTGGACTCCCTAATTCCTGGTGGCACTATGTGGTGGTTTCTTTGTATTAGTCATGAAAAATACTATGAAATAAATATTTCTGGCCTATCTCCCTACAGAAATATCCTAATATTGATTTCAGTGAGATCGTGTTAGGAGCTGGAGCCTTAGGAGGTAACTTGGTCATGAGGATGGAGATCTTCAGAACGGTATTGTACCTTCTAAAGGGGCCAGCGGCTGCTCTGTCTGCAACCAGAAGCTGGCAAACTGAAAACAGGAAGAGAGACTTCACCCAACCAGGAGGCTGTTCTGGCCTCCAGGACACCAACATCTCTGTTGTCACGCTGGCGAAGCAGCCAGGGCGTGAGGGACTGCCAGACAGGAAGGCTAGGCGGCCACAGATGACTTGTGCTAAGGAAAGGTAACTTCTAACTGTAGGCCAATGGCTACATCTTCACTCTCTTTCATGAAGAGATCACCTGAAACCATTATTTCTGGAGGTGGAAATGGGAATGAAAATCTGTTCTTTGTGAGGCCTCCCTATATAGATTATATGGGTTTATTATCATCTATAGGAAGCAAAAGACACACATTGTAAAAAACACTGCTATTATTTATTTGTGGTATGTGTGTGCGTGTATTTGTCATGTGTATGTGTGTGTGTGTGTGTGTGTGTGTGTGTGTGTTTGTGTGCCTATGGGTGTGTGTGTGTGCCTCTGTGTGTGTGCCTCTGTGTGTGTGTGTGTGTGT
>NC_034590.1:168628113-168642703 GCF_900095145.1 Mus pahari
TGTGTGTGTGTGTGTGTGTGTGTGTGTGTGTGTGTGTGTATTACTCACATCCCACACTCTGCAGGTGAAGGGCTGAAGCATTGGTTTTTGCCTTCCACATGTGATCCCAGGAATTGAACTCAGGTTGTCAGGTTTGGCAGCAAGTGCCCTTCCCCACTGAGCCATCTCACAGGCCCAAGAATATACTTGGAGTGGAGATTGGTGCATTGTCTGAGAATCATTGTAGCTCATCCGGTCTTACGCAGGGGTGAGCTTGATTCCCATTCGCTATGTTACAACTTGGGGAAGGGAAGGGTAGGCGCTGCTGGTTCCCAATGGGTGGAGTCCAGGAAAGCTGTTAGATACCTCTCAACGCACAGGATGAATCCCTACAACAAAGAATCTGACTGGAAATGTCAGTGGTGCCAAAGCTTGCTCCACTTTCTCAGACTGTCTCCACCATGGTCAGTGGCTGCCCTTTCAGCACCAACCTTCCTCTAGCCCCCAGCAGTCTGCAGAGAATTTTTAAAGGGCTGAATCATATTAATGTCAACAGAAAGGAATAAATTCGCATGAAAGCTTGGGGCATTTTTTAAAATAACGTTTTGCCTTTCACATACCAAGAGCTCCATAAAAAATACTTTAATTAAATAGCGAATAGATTAAAACATTAATTTCAAACATGTTTTAATAAATAACAAGGAGACGGCTTCTCATATGTAAGACGTGCGTTGGTCCTGAGTGGTCTGTCAAACGACTGCATGCTCTCCCCTTTGAATTTGTCCAGTGGTGACGCCTTAGACAAAGGAGAGTGAGTTTTATCTGCTGAAAACATAAGGCTTATAAAAGTCAGCCCTGCCCAGCCCCCAGATCTATTTAAAGAATTTGAAGAATTTCAGAAAAGCTCCTGGCTTCAAGGTTAATGTGTGAGATTTACAGAAACTGGAAAAATCTCGGACTTAAAAAAAAAAATATGAACTTTGTGCATGTCTCTAAATTAGAAAGCTCCAGCCAGTTAATTACATTATGTATATGTATATATATAAAATTATAAAAAGACCCTAACTTAACAGGCCTTTATATTTGCTTTTTGTTATAACCACATTTAATCAGTAATATCTGAGGAGAAATTATCCGTAAGGGGAAGTTCCTAGTCAAATTTGTTTTATTGTGTATACTTAGGACAAATGTTAAATTTCCTATCTGCAAACTGGGTACTTGGATAGTTTAATAGATGTGGAGAGATGGGAATAGAAGAACAAGACATGATTTAATTGCATAGAACATCAATAGTAGTGAATGATCAGGAAGATTCCACAAATCAATTAAAGTATGTAGATCTGGGCTCGAATCCCAAGCACCCATGCAAATGCTAGATGCAGCAGCATCTGCCTGCAGTCCTAACCCTGGGAGCCAGATGCAGCAGCAGCATGTGCCTGCAGCCCTAACCCTGGGACTGAGGAAGCTAGCTTGAATCTCTGGAGCTCCCTGGCCAACCCGACTTGCAGAATCAGTGACCTCTAGGTTCAGTGAAAAACTTGTTTCAAAAAACCCGACTTGCAGAATCAGTGACCTCTAGATTCAGTGAAAAACTTGTTTCAAAAAAGTCAACAGAGGGTGATGGATGAAGATACCCAACCCCTGTTCTAGACATATCTACATATTACCTGATCACACATGTTTGCACACCCATATGAACATGTATGTATGTCTCATACACATATACACACACAGATACACCATTAACAAATGGGTCTTCGTTGTCCCAGCAAAGCAAAGGCATCATTTTTCTGATCTATCTTATTAATAACAGCTGATTCTTAAGCCCCAGCTAATCAGAATCACAGATTTTTTAATTCAAAATATGCAATGACTCCAATAGTCATTAAATGACTCTCAAATTTCCCTTGGAGCTTGCCATGCCAGGTCTATACAACTCCATGTCTCCTAACACTCTTATCTCCCAAGCTCCCACAGAACACTCATCAAGCTTTGAACACTCAATGGCTTTCTAGTTCAGAGTTTCAAGTCCTTCTACATGCCTCAAAACAACACTGTCAGGTCTGTCACAGCAATACCCCACTCCTGGTACCAATTTCTGTCTTACTTGGGTCCCTATTACTGTGGTGAAACACTATGACCAGAAACAACTTGAGGAAGAACGGGGTTTATTTCACTCAAAATTCCATATTGTACTTCATCATAGTAAGCAGTGAGGGCAGAAACTCAGGCAGGGCAGGAACCTGGAGGCATGATCTGATGCAGAAGCCATGGAGGGTGGTGCTTGTTCCTCATGGCTTGCTCAGTCTGTTTTCTTATAGAGCTCAGGACCACCAGCCCAGGGGTGGTACCTCCCACCATGGGCTGGGCCCTCTTAAATCACTAATTAAGAAAATGTCCTACAGGCTTGCCAATCATATTGAGGCAATTTCTCAATTGAGGTTCCCTCCTTTCAGATGACTATAGCTTATGTCAGGTTAGCATAAAAATAACCAGCACATCAGGGTATTTTATCTCAGCAACAGGAAGAAAAACTAGGACAGAGTTTAAGGCCAGCCTGGGTGTCTTGAGACCATGACTCAAAAACATCCAAAATGCAAATATAAAACTGAAATCTCAAATTCTTCAGTTTTCAACTCAGAAAATCCAAAGAACAGTTAAATAACTTGCTTAACATCTCAGGCTGCCCCCAAATGGAAGTTCCTTAGCAAAAACCCAGGACTCTGAACTCACTCAGAAAGAGTTAGAATGTTTCCAAACACCAGCTCTCGCACTGTGGCACATCTAGCCTCACTACTCTTGTCTAAGTACCCTCCGGTCTTCCCCCTTCTGCCTTAATCTCAGCCACCTTCACTCTAAGGCCTCGAGCCCAATAACGTTGGGGGAACGAAATGGAGTAAAACTGAGGTTTTCTGATCACGGTCTGCTCCCCTTTGAAATTGTCAACTTATGTTATTAGTTCTGAACCTGTGGGTCATGACCTCTTTGGGGGGGGGATCAAATGACCGTTTCAAAGGGGTCTTCTAAGACTATTGGAAAAGACAGATATTTATATTATGATTGATAACAGTAGCAAATTACAGTCATGAAGTAGCAACAAAAATAATTTTATGGTTTGGGGTCACCACAACATGAGGGATTGTGTTAAAGGGTCACAGCGTTAGGAAGGTTGAGAACCACTAGTTTACATGAAGTTGAATAGCATATGATTTGTCTTTAAAATTACTTTTTGCATGTATGTTCTTTCTAGATGTAAATGTTCCACCAATGCTATTGACACCCAGTGCAGCGTTATACCATGGTCTTCTGACTAGGTTTTATCATCATGATAAGCTCTAGGTACCAATTTTTAAAAACCCAGATAAGTGTGTGAAGATTTAGGCTATGTATAATCCCAAATGTATTTTTAGTTAATATTAATTTTAGGTTTTTGTTGTCCTCTTTTAAAGTAACATTTTCTCTTATTCTAATAGTAATTTGCACCAATTGCAGAAACTCTAGAAGACAGTAACAAAATAAAATTAATTTTATTTTGAAATTTAAATTTTGAAAATTACCTCAAAATTTAGTCACATATCCTTTTCTTTTTCTTTTTCTTTCTTTTTTTTTTTTTGAGACAGAATCTCATGTAATCCAGGCTAGCCTCAAATTGTCAATGTAGCTGGGGGTAGCCCTGCACCCCCATATGTCTTCTATGCCTTCCATGTGTTAAGATTACAGGCATGTACTACCATGTTCTGTTTGCACAGTGAGAACTGAATTCAGGGCCTCATGTAAGTGAGGCAAGAACTCTAAGGTACAGCCACGGTCCTGGTATCCTTCTTAACCCTTCAGGAATAAATTCAAGGAACACGGTGTAGCACCGAGGGGTAGAGCTGCGTGAAAGCGTGGCTGACTGATATTATCCAGCTAAGCGTCTGCTTGATGAGGTCATTTTGCAGATGGCACAAGCCAGAGAGTACATCACTTGTCAATCATACACAGTGTATAAAGGACTTGGTAAGATGTTGGGACCAGATTTCTCATCTCTGGCAATGTGTCGGAGGGGGACGTTCTAACACGCTCTCCCCCTAGAAGGGCATTTACTTCATTACCACAATAAGCCTTGTGGTAAGTCACGAGAGGGTTCAGTCTTCTACGATGCCTCCACTGTACTTAGAATCTGATAAGGCCCTTATTAGAATTCATCTCTTTAAGAAGAAAAGGAACCGTGGAACTAAAGAGAGCCTTGGAATAATCCATTAATTATATCCGTTAAGCTTCAGTTACAGCTAACAAGGAATATCACATGACCGCAGCGTGGGCTTGTCCTGAACAATAAAGAACAGGAGGAAAGATAAGATTCAGGGCGAACACGTCCTTCAGCAGCACCCATAGGCAGTGGGGATGAAAGTCATTAAAAGAAAAATTGATTGAGGTATTTTAGTAAACAAAAGGACTCGCTGCTTCCCCATCAGGGAGTACATTGTTAATGTAGCACTGCTCGGTCTGCCGAGGAAAATGTTTCCAGGCTCGTCTCTTTAGATACATTCTTTTCCTGTCACTTTTCAAACAAAATTAAAAAGAAAAAAAACATATTGAAGATGATGGACCCATTTTATTTGCTTCAAAAGAAACAGGCTGTTACATTGTGTTTGAAAAGGCTTCCTCCTGGCCTTGAAGTGAGTGAGAAAGAGAGGCCCTGTGATTGACTAGAGGCCCTGTCCCTGGTCCCTAGGAGGCAGCAAGGGAGGACTCCTGCTAAGAAAATTTATAGGCAGGAAAATAAAGGCAGCATGATAAAAGCAAACACCTTCTGCAGATAACTGGGTCTCACACCCTTTCTCTGATATGGATGGACCAGGGCACCCTTGTTGGCATTGCCTTTCTGATATCTTTATTTTACATCATTGAATTTTTATAGCCACACTTGTATTACCTTTGGGTTATAGCAACTGTAACTTTTATTAACAATATGGAGCATTATATACCTGGAATATATTTTCATTCTGTAGGTTGGGGCTGAACTACAACATTTTTAAAAGTATAAGTAAGTTAAATTTATCATCACCATCACCACCACCGCCACCATCACCATCATCATTATTATTTGAGACAGGGTCCCACTCTGTAGCCTTGGCTGGCTTAGAACTCACTAGGTAGACAGAGCATGGCTTCAAATTCATAGGAATCTGCCTTCCTCTGCCTCTGCCTCTCACGTGCTGGAATTAAAGGCTTGTCCCACTGTGATCAGCTAGAATACTCTCCTAAGTATAAATATAAAATATTAAGATGGAGTGAAAATTAAAACAGGTTGTTCCAAATTGCACGTCAGATGGCCATATGGGGCTGGGGCTGAAAAGAAACATCTGTGTGGTCTGGAGGCGGCGAGGAAGTTCTGTTTCCAAGCCTAAGTATGTCCCCCCCTGAGTGGCTGGAGTGTTGAGCTGAAAATCAGATGGGAAATGTTTTTAGAGCAGTGTTCCTATGCTGTAAATCCTACTTTATGGCCATGGACAGGCGAGAAGGACCAACCATTTCACTCCAGTCACGTGGAGAGGGATCTCATCAACTTATCCCAACGGCCTGATGTGTGAAAACTATCACCCAGTGGTCCAGTTCCTAGTTCCCAGTTTGGGAGAAGATTAACCCTCAGAGAGATGGCCACAACGGCCTCCACTGAGAAGTATTTAGTCTTGTCTAAGAGGTCCTTGAAGAGCATACAGCTTCCTATTTGCTTTTTCAAAAAACGTTTGTTTTATTTAATGTGTCCTGGTATTTTGCCTGCATGTATCCATGTGCGTTAGGTTCATGCCTGGTACCGGAGGAGGTCAGGAGAGAGTGTTAGATCCCTTGGGTCCTGGGTCCTTGGCTGTGTCCTTTCTTTAGCCCAATGTTAGAGTTTTATACAGCACCAGACTGGAGGAGGAGATGCCCTCAGCACAGAAAGAGGAGTCAGCAGGCAACAGGAGCCTGGATTCCCACTCCCTGTTGAGAGAGAATAGCAATATGCTGCCCCATGAGACTCCCAGTGATGGGGCTTGAGGGTGTTAGAAACAACCACAGTGTCACATGAAGGAACTCAGAGGGAGTGCTCAGTGGGGCAATGGCTTTCTTCCAACAGGGAGTGCCAGAACCCAGACAGACCTGGCAAGCAGACTTGCTTAAGATGGCATCTGACTTTCACTCCTGACATAGGCGGTGACTGTGAGAACTCAAGTCACAGCCTCATGGTACAACTGCCCAGTCACACAAAGGGGAGGGTTCAAGGATCTCTCCCTGTCTCTGTCTCTCTTTCTCACCTCTCTCTCTTTCCCTTCCTCCCCCCTCTGATGTCTCTCTCTGTCTATGTCTTTGTCTCTCCCTCTCCTTCTCTCTCCCTCCCTCCCTCTCTCTCCCTTCCTCCCTCTCTCTCCCTCCCTCCCTCTCTCTTTCTCCCTCCCTCTCTCTCTCTTCCTCTTTCTCTGTGTGTCTGTCTCTGTCTCTCTGTGTCTCTGTCTCTGTCTCTGTCTCTGTCTCTGTCTCTGTCTCTGTCTCTCTCTCTCTCTCTCTCTCTCTCTCTCTCTCTCTCATACACACACAAATGTAAACATACTGCAAGCTTAGAAAACTCAGATATCACACCCCACCACCATACCAAACAAGTGGGTAAGTGGACAGTGAAGTCCCTTTATGGCAGCTTTCTCTTTGCAGCAAGGAGCTGGAGGGAGAGAATCCCTGGGTCAGAGGAGAAAGACAAAGAAAAGAGAAACAGATTTTCCTCTGTCCTCAACTGTGGAATCTTCCTTGCCTCTGACTAGAGTGTCGGGAGCATAAGGAGATTGCTTCTTCTAAAACTGGAAATTTAGTTGTATTTCATTTAAACATACTTACCTAGACCATGTTTTATAGCTTTAAGTGATAAGGGAATTCATTTTCTAAGAGGATCCTGAAAAGTTAAGGGGTGCATGTGTGTGCATGTTTGTGTCTACCTATCTCTGTGTATATCTGTATGTGTGTGCATGTGTGTATCTGTGTATTTACACATGTGTGCATCTGTGTCTGTGTCTGTGTGTGTGTTTATGTGTTTGTGAGTGAGTATGTGATGTGTGTGCCTGTGTGTGAGTGTGTGTGTGTGTGTGTGTGTGTGTGTGTGCACTGGTTTGTTTCAACAGAGATGGTTAATAGGATCTCCATGCCCTTCAAGCAGGCTGCTAGTGTTTGAACTCACCAGCATTGAAGAGAGAAGTGGAAGGGGAAATAGAAGAAGAAGAAAAGAGAAAAGGAAAATAAATTATAAATTCAGTTTGGGGTTAGGGATATAGCTCACTTATTGGTTGTTCGCCTAACATGCCAAAAGCCCTGCATTCAGTCCACAGCACCATATAAACCATGGTGGTCCATGCCTGGTAATTCCAGCACTTAGAAGATAAAAGCAGAAGGGTCAAGAGTTTAAGGTCATTTTAACTATGCTGAGTTTAACGTTAATGTCGTAGTTATGGTTTTATTGCTGTGAGGAGACACATGACCATGCCACTAAAATAAAATCATTTCACAACACACAGAGGAAGCTCCACTCCCAGGCACTCTAACACACCCAGGATCATAGGATCAGATGTGAGGAGGACACAAAATCTGCCCTAACACCAGAAGTAACTGGAACCACTAGGACCTGGGCACCCGCCCAGACTCCTGGTCAGACTCTGCCCGACCAATGGCACAAGTTCCTTCCAGTCTAGGCCAGTACCCTGAGCAGACCTTGGGCGCAAACTCCACAGCCACTCCAACAACACGCAGAAGAAATTCCACTCCCAGGCACTCTAATATGCCTAGGACCACAGGATCTGAGGATCCCAGGATCCTAGGTGCTTGGTCACACCAAGATCTCAGGGTCTCAGAGGCAGCTTCACTCCCAGGAGCTCAGACACACCCAGGATCACAGGAAGGACAAGCTCCAATCAGATATAGCGAGGGCAGGTGGCACTAGAAATGACCAGATGGTGGGAGGCAAGCATTAAGAACAGAAGCAACAGAAACCAAGGTTACTTGGCATCATCAGAACCCAGTTCTCCCACCATAGCAAGTCCTAGATACACCATCACACCAGAAAAGCAAGGTTCAGACCTAAAATTACTTCTCATATGGTGATAAGGAGTTTAAGAAGGACATAAATGACTCCCATAGAGAAATACAGGAGGACACAGGTAAACAGCTAGAAGCTCTTAAAGAGGAAACACAAAAATTCCTTAAAGAATTACAGGAAAAACAACCAAACAGTCGAAGGAAATGAACAAAACCACCCAAGACCTAAAAATGGAAATAGAAACAATAAAGAAATCAGAAAGGGATACATCCCTGGAGTTAGAAATATGTAAATAGGACCCAGCATTTTGTTGCATACAGGAAACATACCTCAGTGACAAAGGCAGACACTACCTCAGAGTAAAAGATTGAAAAATAAATTTCTAAGCAAAAAGTCCCAAGAAACAAGCTGGAATAGCCATTCTAATATTGAATACAATCAACTTTCAACCAAAAGTTATCAAAAAGAATAAGGAAGGACACTTCATACTGCTCAAAGGGAAAACCTACCAAGATGAACTCTAGAACATCTATGCTCCAAATGCAAGGGTATCCACATTCATAAAAGAAACTTTACTAAAGCTCAAAGCACACATCGCATCCCATACAATAATAGTGGGAGACTTCAACACCCCACTCTTAGAAATGGACAGATTATGGAAACATAAACTAAACTGAGACACAGCAAAACTAACACAAGTTATGAACCAAATGGATCTAACATTTATAGAACATTTCATCCTAAAGCAAATGAATATACCTTCTTCTCAGCACCTCATGGTACCTTCTCCAAAACTGACCATATAACTGGTCACAAAAGAGGTCTCAACAGATACAACAAGATTGAAATAATCCCATACACCCTATCAGATCACCACGGTCTAAGGCTGGTCTTCAATACCAACAAAAGCAAGAGAAAGCACACATACACATAGAAGCTGAACAATGCGCTACTCAATGATAACTTGGTCCAGGAAGAAATAAAGAAAGAAATTAAATGCCTCTAAGAATTTAATGAAAATGAAGACACATCATACCAAAACTTATGGTACACAATGAAAGCAGTGGTAAGAAAACTCATAGCTCTAAGTGGCTCTAAAAAGAAACTGGAGAGAGCTTACACTAGAAGCTTGACAAGCTCTAGAACAAAAAGAAGCAAATACAGCCAAGAGGAGTAGAGGGCAGGAAATAATCAAACTCAGGGCTGAAATCAACCAAGTAGAAACAAAAGAACTATACAAAGAATCAACAAAACCAGTGTACTGGCTAGTTTTGTGTCAACTTGACACAGCTGGAGTTATCACAGAGAAAGGAGCTTCAGTTGGGGAANTGCCNCCATGAGATCCAGCTGTAAGGCATTTTCTCAATTAGTGATCAAGGGGGGAGGTNCCCTTGTGGGTGGTGCCATCTCTGGGCTGGTANTCTTGGGTTCTATAAGAGAGCATGCTGAGCAAGCCTGTGGAGGCAAACCAATAAAGTACATCCCTGCATGGCCTCTGCATCAGCTCCTGCTTTCTGACCTGCTTGAGTTCCAGTCCCTGCATCCTTTGGTGATCAACAGCAGTATGGAAATATAAGCCGAATAAACCCTTTCCTCCCCAGCTTGCTTCTTGGTCATGATGTTTGTGCAGGAATAGAAACCCTGACTAAGACAACCAGGAGCTGGTTCTTTGAGAAAATCAACAAAATAGATAAATCCTTCGCCAGACTAACCAGAGGTCACAGAGACAGTATCCAAATTAATAGAATCAGTAATGAAAAGGGAGACATAACAATGAAATATATCTTAAAATAATTATTCTGTTTGTTGAAGGTTAATTTGAAAATATTAAAATCATGTTCTACAAAAATAAAAATAAAAAATAAAACCATTTAATTGGAGCTATAGTTCAGAGGTTTGGTCTATCATTACTGTGGCTGGAAACATGGCAGTGTGTCGGCAGACATGGTGTTGGAGAGGAGGCTGAGAGTTCTACATCTGGCCAAAGGCAGCAAGAAGTGAATGCCACACTGGGCACGGCTTGAGCATCTGAGACCTCAAAGCCCACCCTCTGGTAACACACTTCCTCCAACAAAGTCACACCTACTCCAACTAGACCATACCTCCTAATAGTGACACTCTCTTTGGGTCTAAGGGGACCATTTTTATTCAAACCACCACATGGCCTATGTCACAAGGCAAACGTGTGAGTTAGTGCTTAAATATACAGATTTGTGGGTTAGTGATTCTGAGTAGAGGAGGCAGAAGAAAAGGAGGAGGAGGAGGAAGAAGAGGAGGAAGAGGAAGAGGAGGAGGAGGAATCCTTGTATTTATTTTTATTCTCTTTGAGAGAAGAATACTAAGCTACATCTAAGCTGAATTGAAAACCCAATAGGAGTATTTGCATATTCATGTCTGGGGCATATCATTTAACTACTGAATTATGGTATTCATTATTCCCAGTGACAAGCTGGCTTCCCCCTCTTCTAATTTAACAAGTTAATTTTCCCTGGAACCTTTGGTTTGCATTTCAGGACTATAAGCTTTCTAACAGCACTGAAGATGAAGTAGCAGTTCTCAAGGTGTCCTGGTTTCCCGCAGAGGATTCTGTGTACACATAGACTGTCTTCTGTCTTAGTACCTGTCTCCTGACATTCACTTTAAATTTTGTGGGTTTTTGTGAAAAGAAAAAAGAATTCTGTGGTTAAAGGACATGCCAGGGAATAGAGGATACAGTTTTATATTAAAGGAAGATTCATCTGACTTTTCAAGTTCATTTGACTTATGGCACATCTTTCCCCTTGGAAGTGTTAAAGAATTCTGTACAATAGGATTGGCATCTTTCTGTGCATTTTTTTCCTTCTCTTGCTCTAAAAGCTGAGCATAGATTGGCTCTAGCAGGAAGGCTGAACATTGCTTTTGCAGAACTAGGCCCTAACACACACATCAGGTGGCTCACAGCCTATTACTTCAGTTCTACAGGATCAAGGAGAGCTCCCACACTCAAACTCACATACTCACACATAGACATACATGTAATTACACATAGACATACATGTAATTAAAATTAGATAATTTTTTAAAATAAAAAGTTAAACCTTAAAAATGATGATCAACTGTCAGGAAACACTGCTATTTTCTTTTTCAAATTCCTCAAAAACTTTTATATGATTATGTGTGTATTTTCTGCATGGATTGGATATTTTTCTTTTTGCCTCCCTTATGGAAAATCTGAAGCTAGAAGTGATGTCTATTTTAACTACATAGAGATTCAGAAGGGTGCTATGTTCCTAACCACACACACAGTCATATAGTCCTATAGTTACTCTGTTTTGCAGAGAATCCATTTTCTTTGTGTAAAGTGATTTGTTAGTCACAGTTTCCTTGTCTTCACATTGTCAAGGGAAACATTGTAGACATTTGAAAGAAGGCTGTAGGCGATGCTTTCATCCTTGAATCTTTGGAGCATTATAAAAACAAAAAGATTACTGAACCTGGAAGGAACCAATTGTGAAGTCATTTCAGTTGAGCATTGAGAAAGATTTCCTTTTGGATCATTAAGTTATAGAATAGAAAGACTGCATTCTGGGAGCTGGAGAAAGGTGGGTAATATCTAAACCAAACAAATAACATTTTTACAGTTCCTGTGTATCGACAGCAGTTGAATTTAATAGATGTTTCTCACATTCTAAATGCAAAGCTTTTTAGACTATGCACCAGGCATTTAAGAAGAAAGCACATGGAGTCAATCAAAAATTTAAAACTGCAGTACATTTTTATTTGTTCTCCTTACTCATGTACTTTTGGGCTAGGGAGTGCTAGCCGTCTAGTATACACCAAACATACGCTCTACCATTAAACTACCAAAGTGGAATCGATCTACTTCCTCTCTCCTGCTCCCTCCTTGAGGCCTTCTCCTGCAACTAAGGTCCCCGTGAAGAGGGATGTGGGGGGACCCCACCAAGCTCAGACCAAAGGCAACAACTGTTCAACCTTCTCCTCAACCCTTGACTTTGGGCATGGTTTTCATTCTCAACTCCATATCTGACTTATCAGACTAGATGACATGTGCCAGTCTTCTAATCCTAGGAGATCCCACTCTCCTACCTTCCTGTGGTAAGTGTGGCATCTTGAGAACCAGCTCCTGTACCACTCTCTGGTTTCAGCCCACAAAAGAAAGCACGTTTATCCTGCAAGAATGGATAAGACAGAGACATAGCTAGCTGCTCATCGAGATTTGGGCGATTTTTTTTTTTCTTTCCTAAGCACAGCAGGTAAAATTTTGACTAGCCTGTGTTTTTATTTAAAATGATAAAACAATCATTCTAGTCTCTGTAACTGCCATCTTTATGACCACAAGATGTTGTCTAATTGACACATTAAAAAATTTACTTGGCCACCTGCCCTGGTGGTGGACACCTGCTCTACGTTCTTGCTTTTAGGGAAATGTCATTTCCTCCTCTGCACGCGTCTGCACAGGCCACTGAACACAGCATTTTTTCATCCCAGTTTTGAGTTACTCAGGGGTAAGAGGGACTCTTTCCAAGCAGTTATGTGCAATCACTAGATAATAGGGCCTTGGGCACCATATCCCATTGCTCAAGAGTGAGTAGAAAGAGGGTATGTGCATTGGTTTTCTTGTTGCTATGGCTAAATGTATGACAGACAGCAACTTAAGGATACAGTTCATGACGGGGTGGGGTGTGTGAGTGGTGGTAGCAGGGATGTCACATAGCATCTGCCGTCAACACAGAGCACAAAGGACATAAGCCAGGCCTACCTCCAGAGAACTGCTCCCTTCATAGAAGCTTGCCTCTCTGAACACTGAAGACCGTGCCCCGAGATGGGGCCAAACATGAAACTGAGGAGGTGTCTTATATTCTCTCTACAGTGGGCCATTTTAAGACCTGAACTTGAAGGTTCATGAGACCTCAATGCCAAGGATCTTGAAGCTGGAGAGACCTTCATTCTGACCTTCCTTTGTATCCTTCAGTCCAGGAACTACTCCCTGCTATTTCCCTTGACTGAATATACTTAGGTTCACTTGTGTTCTCTACCACCAAGAGCATCTATAAATGACAGACAAATTGCTAAGCATTATGCTTGTCTATATTATTTTGAATACTCCTGTGAGGGGGTATGGTTTCTTAGATATTTTACATAATTTCCCACCAGTGGAATTACTAAATCAAATAGTATTACCATTTTTCTGATTCTTAATATAAATTTCCCAAATGCTTCCTAAGAGGATTATATCAATTTACATTTTATATTATATGTTGCTGAAATGTTACCAAAAATTAGATTCTGTTCAAGAGGACCTTAGAATGGATGAGACGTCTCAAGTATTTAAAAGGAGGAGCACAGAGTATTTTCAGTTCAACGTTAAAATGATTTCATTGAGTTGTTTATGTGAGCTTGTAGAGTTATGGATGAGTTGATTCTGCATTGAATCTAGGTTGGTAAGTAGATTGCTTTCTCGGGTCACTTATATCCATGCTGAAAGCGAACTTTGACTCTCACCAACTGGCTAATTTGCCCTTTTTACTCAGTGAAGTCATACAGACTATCCAAGTATTTCCTTATCTTCCAGCTAAGGAGAGGAGGGCTGACAACTCTGCAGCTTCCTGACCAGAGGAAAGGCTGCACAGGGGCTCAAAGCCAAAGCCTGCATGGCTCTTAAACCCACCTCATCGAATGGAATCACCGCTGTCTGTTCCTTTATTACCCGGGATTGGGTGGAAACTCAGGTGGGAGCCTTAGCCTCACCCTTATAGAAACCTTATATGGTTATATGAGATGAGGAATTTAAACTTTCTGAATCTTTCATTTCTGATCTATAAAACTATGGTAATAATAACTGCATTACCACTAATAGGACCTTGCAGAGCACATAGTGATTACAAAATGTGTGTCACATGCTGTTTAAAGTAGCAAGTACCATTCACGAGTATCTCTGATTGTATTAAAGTTCAAAGGACACTGGGACTGGAATCTCACTTTTCCTTTAACCCTGAGTTCTGAAGCCATCGGGATTCTTTCAGGAGTTCTGTGGAGGAGGATGGAGCTTCCAGAAACACCGAAGAACATGGCTTTGTTGTGTGGCCCCCAATGGCCGCCTGGCTCTTCACGACCAAACAAGAGGACAGAGTCACCACTCTTTCACAAGCAGAGCTGAACACAGGACATCTCTCTCACCAGAACTTTCATAGCCTGGTGGTGGCTAAGGTTGGATAAAGACAGACTACTCCAAAGAAACGAGCACAGAAGTCAGTGGGACACACCAAGTCAGGCCCTCTTGCTAAGAGATGACCACATGATGATCTGGATAAAGCCAGGACCAGCGATATGAATGGCGACAAGCAACCTGGTCTTCCCCTAGGCTTAGCTTCCTGGAGTTCTTCACAGGCTCTTAAGTTGTGGGAGAATAGGGCTTCTTTCCTAACAGTGCAGTCACCGAGTCATTTAGTAATAAGAAATCTCTTAGAAAGATTGCGGGTATTCTAAGTTTCTGGGCTAATATCCACTTATCAGTGAGTGCATATCATGTGTGTTCTTTTGTGATTGGGTTACCTCACTCAGGATGATATC
>NC_034590.1:168643588-168645393 GCF_900095145.1 Mus pahari
TGTCTCTAGTTGCATATGTAGCAGAGGGTGGCCTAGTAGGCCATCAATGGGAAGAGAGGCCCTTGGTCTTGTGAAGATTATATGCCCCAGTACAGGGGAATGCCAGGGCCAGGAAGCAGGAGTGGGTGGGTTGGGGAACAGGGCAGGGGGGAGGGTATAGGGGGCTTTGGGAATAGCGTTTGAAATGTAAATGAAGAAAATATCTAAGAGAGAGAGAGAGAGAGAGAGAGAGAGAGAGAGAGAGAGAGAGAGAGAGAGAGAGAGAAAGAAAGATTGATTACAGGGAGTCTTTTGTCAACTTTTCTGCCTCCTACTCGGCCGAGCTGAAGCTGTCATCTGTGGCTGCTGCATATGATGCTGTCATTTCTGCACCCACTCCTTAACTCCCATTCTGTGGACAGAAGACTTTTTAAAATGTTTATTTTTAAAAAAATTGAAATATGTTTACTCTTCCGTAAAACACAGGACAGCGTCCAAACCCCATGAATACAGGCTTGTTTTCTGACCACCTCCTGGCAATGTTTTGGGTTTGCTCTCTCTGTGGGGTCTCCTCCTGGTGAGAGCCTCCACTGTCCTTGTTTGAACAGCATATTCCAGTGGAAGGGCATCAGGAGACAGGAGCTAATTGGAACTTTGCGATTAGCTGTCATGGATGCATGGGCGTGTCGATACTGCTCAATAAAACCAGAACGTCAAGTGTTTCCTCCTGCATGCTGATTGCTGAACCGATGTCTCAGCACAGAAAAGCTTACAGACAGATGGTTTCAGAGTGACGCTCTTGCTCTTGGCTCATAAGTGGTTAAAATCCCTAGCCGCTCGCTCTCTGATGGTTCTGGAGAACTCCTCATTATGGCTGAGATGACAGTGTAATAATAGTTTTGCCCTCCAGGGTACACAAGTGCCTCCCCGGCTCCTCAGTCCCTGCATCAGTTACCACTGTTACCACTGATCAGTCATCCCTTCCCCGACTCTCAGAGCAATAAGTCCAAACTCTCTCTGGTTAGAGGATGTGGGAACTCTGCATCTCTGTCCTTGCCCCTTTTACTCCACTGTCCAGGCACGCCCAGGCCTGATTCTCCACGTGCATCATCATGATGAGCAACAAGGAGGTCATGTGGGGCCACTCTGCCTCCTTCCTTCTCAAACTCTGTTGTTTAACTCTTTTTTAAAAAAGAACATTTTGTTTTATTTTGTGATAGGTGTGGGGTGGGGTGTGTGTGTGTGTGTCAGTGTGGTGTGATGTGCTGTGTGTGTGTAGTGTGTGCATGTATGTATAGTATGTGAGTGTGTATGTGGTGTGATGTATGAGTGGTATGTGAATATGTGTATGTGAGTCAGTGTGAGTGTGTGGTGTGTGTTTAGGGTGTGTGTGTATGTATGTATGTATAGTATGTGAATGTTTATGTGGCGTGGTATGTGAGTGTGTGTATGTGAGTCTGTGTGACTGGTGTGTGTGTGTGGTATGTGGTATATGTGTGTGTGCATGTGTGTGGTATATAAGTATATGTGTATGTGAGTACATGTGTGTGGTGTGGTATGTGAGTGGTATATAAGTATATGTGTGTGCATGTGTATGTGGTATGTGAGTGAATGTGTGTAGTGTGTGAGTGTGTGTGTATGTGTATGCATGTGTGTGTGGTATATGAGTGTATGTGTGTGCATGTGTATATGACATGTGTGTACATGTATGTGTGTGGTGTGTGAGTGTATGTGAGTGTGTGTGTGCATGTGTATGGTGTGTGTGTGTGTACACATGTGTGTGTACATGAGGACACTTGCAGGAGAAGAGACTGTGGGATCCCCTA
>NC_034590.1:168645425-168646570 GCF_900095145.1 Mus pahari
GTGTGTGTGTGCATGTGTATGGTGTGTGTGTGTGTACACATGTGTGTGTACATGAGGACACTTGCAGGAGAAGAGACTGTGGGATCCCCTAAAGCTGGAGTTATGAGAGTTTATGAAGTGCTCTGTGAATGCTAGGAACCAAATATGAGCCCTCTGCAAGTGCTCTGAACCACTGAGCCATCTCTCCAGCACCCACTCTTCAATTTACTCAGTCTAGGTCATTGCCTCTTTTTTTCCCAGTAAATTCTTATTTTGGCCAACATTGACTGAAGTCTCCTTGCAACCAAGAATTAATAAAGCACCAGCTTGCACTGCTGTATGCTGCTTTCAAACTTGTAGAGTTGTGTGGTCTAATCCACCTACAGTTCTTGGTATCGGCTGTCTTTATTTGGGTAACTTCTGTTTGTGTGTATGCCTTATCTCCTCCAAATAGAGCGTGGTCTTCTTCAGGCTGTCGGCCATATTCTGTCCATCTGTAGGCCCCATGCAGCACCAATCAGTGCCTTTCACAAAGGAGGTGCACGGCAGACATTTCTTGCATGGCAGACATTTCTTGCATGGCAGACATTTCTTGCATGGCAGACATTTCTTGATTGATTATTCCATTTTCTCTTATTCACCCCAAACTGTTTCCATCATTTGGAACAACATCTTCATGGAGGCAACAGACGGTACTCACCGTCACCTACTGCTGTGCTTCTCTGCTTGGACCAGTACAAAGAGAACCCAGAGAGGCACACTAAATCCTTCGTTGGTACCAAGGTCTTAGCCTCTAACACCTCATGACTGTGGGGACTGTGTCCCCATCATTTTCTGCTCCGTATGTCTACCCTTGCCTTCCTATGAGGAACAGATCCCTATATGGAAGGGGTCAGATGTAGAGGGGGATTATACCAGAATGAGTACTGACTATTTCAGCCTGTGTTCATGACAAGCACATTTTTATTTGTACAAGGAAGAGAGAGAGAGAGAGAGAGAGAGAGAGAGAGAGAGAGAGAGAGAGAGAGAGCCATGAGTGTGACTCAGAACTCCTGAGCTGCATGAGATGGAAACGGCATTCAAGTTAGCCAGACAAAGGTAGATACACTGGTTCGTAGAAGCTTCCAGAGAGGTCATGTGGAGAGGGCTTTATTGGGATCAGCCTC
>NC_034590.1:168646581-168673937 GCF_900095145.1 Mus pahari
AACGGCATTCAAGTTAGCCAGACAAAGGTAGATACACTGGTTCGTAGAAGCTTCCAGAGAGGTCATGTGGAGAGGGCTTTATTGGGATCAGCCTCACGTGGGTCACCTGTCTGCATCTGAGGTGTTAATGGTGGTAGTGGGTCTTAGGAGGGGATGTAAGTTGGGGTGGGGATGGGGCTTACCAGGGCAAGGGCTACTATGAAGTGTTGAGAGTAGTGTCTCTTCAGGTCTTCCTCTATTGTGTAAGAGCTTCCACACACTAGCGCAGGAGGGCAGGGGATGCAGTGAATTAGTGGTGTCTGGAGCTCAGTATCTTTACTAGCTCATGTGCTGTTTGTTGCTGAGGCAACAAGTCCCTTAGAAAACGCTTCCAGGAGGCTGCTCCTGCCTGGACTCCTTGCGCAGTTCCCTCCCTTCTGGCTGCTCAGTGTTCATGGCGGCTGTTTTGTTCCAGACCTCTGGCTTTGTGTTTGCTTTGATCCTGAAAAACAATGTCTGCAGATGACCCTGGACCCCGATACATTGTAGCCACTGATTCAGGCTCCCAGAGTTTGCCATCTGAGCGCAGGCCAAACACTCAGAAAGCAAGTGTCCTAGTTCAGAATTGGCACTCTAGAAACGGATTGTCTGGGGATATGTGGCTAGGTATTTACATTTTGGAACTAAAGCTACTTTCACACCCTAGTGAGGCCTCCTGAAGGTGGGGTGGTCTGGAGAGCTGTATTTTGGACAGTCTGCATATTCTCCTAAAGGTCTCAGAAGGTGTTTTATGACACTGTCCCATCCATGGAGTTCATTTGTTAAGTATGGCTGAATATGGTCAGTTCCCTCGCCCCACCCCCCACCCCCCAACTTGTTATGTTGTATGCCAGTTTCATGGTATTGAGCAGTGGTAGTCTTAGGAGATGCTTGGCTCATGGGAACTGGGACATCCTGCATGAATTAATGCTCAGCAGTGGCTATGAACTCTTGAATGTGAGTCCACCCCTGGGACTTTTGTGCTCGAAGACATTACTTTGTCCCTCTACTCTTCTGCCATGCAAGGGAATAGCAGCAAGTCCTCCCAGTCCCCACACTACTTCCTTGTGTTGGTTACTAGTGAGTCACCCGGGAGACAACCCTCTCTCTGGGTTATCTTAATTAGGTTCATTGATGTTGGAGAGTGGGTAGCACCATTCTCCAAATTTGGGTCCAGACTATGCTCAAAACAGAAAACGAGGTAAATATTAGCATTCGTTGCTCCCTGCTTCCCTGACTAAGGACACAGCGTGACCAGCTGCCTCAGATCCCTACCACTGTGACTTCCCTGCTCTGATGCACTTGGAACTCAAACACTCTCTCTTCCTAAGTTGAGTTTGTTAGGAATTTTGAAAACTGTGCGCAGAACCGACTTCATTCATTTATGAATTACCAACTTTCTGATAATTAGTCATGGTGTCAGCAAAAGCCTGAGAGATATACTCATGTGTGATACAGTCTCAGAAGAGGAAGCCACCACTTCTGTGTGGCCAGCCTTCCCTCTGAAATGACCTGTGCTTTCTATGTGGATGCCCTCAGGAGTGCAAGAGTACCTGAATCCCCAACCCACCTCCTGAAGTAGTGAGCATTCTGTCAGTTCAGGAGCCCCAATTCCTGTGGTGAACTATGAGACAGAAATGAGAAAGGTCAGCTTTGCAGATAAACTTTGCCTCTTTGTTTTGCCTTTTAAACAAGCCCGTAGTTTCACTGCATAGTTGCTTTGAATCCACTGATAATTTGGGCAATTTTCCTGTAAGTCATTCACAAATAGTTCCCTCTAATGTTGCACTCAGTTATGCTGCCACATATCTGTCTATTACTGAGAGCTGTGCTTCTTGAGTATAAATGTTTTATGTGCATTAAGGCTCTTGGCTTACATATCAAGGGGCATTGAACAATGTGATACAGAAGCCTTTGCCTTACGACTCTCATGTATAAAGAATTCACCGGGTTGGGTGAAATAGACTGATCTGTCAATTTTCGTGCTCTCTTTCAACAAGGAAGTCACTATCAGCCAAGGAACAAAAAGGTACTGTGTATGCAATTAAGGGAACAGGTTGGCTTTGCTCAATACAGAAACAAAGAAACCATGCAAGAGACACCGTGTTTCTTTAATTAGGAGACTGAGATTCTATTGAAGACACTTTATGATTATTTTTTTTTTCTTCACGGTGGCAGCTATCCTTGACTCAAGTGGGAAGTGCTGACCTCTGGCTTTTGCACCTATGCAGAGAAGTGGTTTTGCTATAAACACTCAAATGGTGCAGGTACAGAACTCAGGGTTCCAGCTTGCTCTTAACATTCTGGATGGTGTTTAAACTAAGAACTATCTGTTCCATGTCTCTAAATGTTGTTCCAGACCCTAAAACTGGTAACTGTCCTCTCATTTGAGACCCATTTATCTGCAGGGGTTAAATATTCAACTTCATGCCTTCAGGGATAAAATCAGTCTTATCCCTAAGTTCTTTCAGACAAAGAGTTTGGATTCTTTGAAGAACATCCCTGTCTTTTATCCAGCTCCGGTTAATTGTTAATTCTGTCCATAGGCTCTGGGAGGCTGGCAAGGCCAGAGGGGCTGTATCCTGTTCTATTTCCAGAAGAGGAGAGGAAAACCTTTGTGGCAAGCCTGACCTCACAGAGGCTCATTAATGCTCTATAACTGTGAAGACCTTTCAAGAAAAATACACACGCACACTCGCAAACACAGACAGACGTGCACTACTGCTACTGTGGTAATTCGTCATTGACATGCAGTCCCAGCTGTTTCTCTGGAACGTTGAATCCAGTGTCCTCTCTAGACAGTGAATGCAAACGACATAGGTTGTGAAAGTACATTAGCTTTTGATTAACCGTTGGAGGAAGGCCAGTTAGATTTTTAAATCTGAATGGGCTTGCTGACTCAGGGTCCTGAGAAGCATAATGGACAACCTCAGTGCTTTCATTAAAAGGGTTTCTGGTAACTGATGTCTAGAGAAACGAGTTGACACACAATTCCCTCAACTATTCAGCTTTCATCTGTGACAGAATATGTAATTTTGGAATCCAACCAGTCTCTTGAAATTTTCAGGTAAAATTAAATTTAAAGAAGCTGGCACTTAGATACTCGGAAGAAAGGGAAGCTCCAGCAGCTTGTGACCGTGTCACTTTACCCTTCCGAAGCTTGGATTTAATTATGTTTATTGCATTTATGGCTGCTGGAGTCACAAATCTGCTGATAACAAAATCCGGGATGGCTTGTGCGAGGTTCTCAGGAAGTAGCAGAGACTGATGTGATTTGAATAGTATTTTTAACTGTGGGCTCTCTGAGCTCCACCTTCTCATCTTTGTCTATTTTTTCATCACTAATAAGAACAAACTGTGACTTTATAGAAAGCCCAACCAAAGAAAAGCTGAAGACTCCACAAATTGGGACCAAGGACTCCAGTCTTTAGACTGCAACCTGGAATGTGTCCATTGTCCTTTGGCAGCAACCCTCGAAGTGACTGTAGGTTCTCTTTGTATCTTATAGGGGAATTTAAATGACATTGTAAACTTTCTTTCCCAGACCAGTAGGTTTTTGTTACATTTCAAAGATGGTAGCAGTTCCAAAGGAGAAAGAAACAATAGCTACTTTGAACATGGGGGACTCCCTTGCAGTCAACTCTTGAATATTCCTTGGACAACCTATCTTTCCAACTAAGCTGTGAGTTCCTTAAAGGCAACCATATATATATTTTATGTATACTTGTTTTGTTTTATTTTTGAGGTAGGGTTTCCTAGGTGGGCCAGGAGAACTCATGGCTCTCCTGTCTCTGTATTTTGAGTGCTAGGGTTGTAAATGTTTGCCATCTACATTGGCAAGCAAGTAAATCTTTTGTTCTTTCTTATCTCTCTGCCTGACAATTTAGAAAATCAGTTCCCGGGTAGTTTTAATTGTTTTACTGAGATATGTAGAGGGCAGTTTTTAGGGTTTTCTTTCTTATCCACGAAAGTAGTAATACCCTCCCTCGAAATCATTGTTGGGCACCATATATGTGCCTGTGGCTTGGAACACTGATGGACAAGTGCCACACCTATCCTCACTTCCCCATACTCTCCCTCCTTCCTTCACTGTCCACATCCCTGCCACAATCAGCTTTTAGTTCCTAGCTGTGGATGGGACCATGGCATAGAACACAGGAGACTGCAGGGATTCGGTGTTGTACCAATAAGGAGTGAAGCAGAGGAAGGTAGTCCACGCAGAGGAAGAAGCAGTGCTCAGCCAAGCAGATGGATGTGGGGAAGCCTGAGAGCCTTTTGATGGATCCCAGTGGCTTCAGCAGCCTGCGTGTTTTCCTTGGTGGGTAGTTGTGGTCCTGTCCTATAAACCTACACCAGACTCGTCTTACCTCCTTCTCATGCTAGCTTAAGTTGGTTTTCTTGTTTGTTCGTTTGGTTGGTTTTTGCTTTCTCTTGAAACCTAAATGAATGCTATATGGAATGCAGACTGGTGGCTGCTTGCAGCTGGGAGAGGGAGAAAGAGGAAACCGTTGTTTCACAGTTGTACTTTTAGACTTTGTTCTTCTTGTTTTGTTTTGTTTTTTTGTTGTTGTTTTTGTTTTTGTTTTTGTTTTTTTGATGGAGCCAAGGCCTTATACAGCTCCTGCTGGTCTTGAGCTTTTGGTTCAGACCGGCTTTGAATTCCTGATTGTCCTGTCTTCACCTCCTGAGTACTGTGATTGTGGACATGTGGGCTACCATGTCTGGCTCAGTTTCTGGTTTTTGGTTTAAAATTTGTTTATTTAGTTATTTAATATGACTACACTGTAGCTGTCTTCAGACACACCAAAAGAGGGCATCAGATCCCCTTACAGATGGTTGTGAGCCACCATGTGGTTGCTGGGAATTGAACTCAGGACCTCTGGAAGAGCAGTCAGTGCTCTTAATCACTGAGACATCTCTCCAGCCCTCAGTTTCTGTTTTATGAGATGAAAAGTTGTAGTGATCAACGTGAATGCGCTTAGCCTGTATGAGTGGTCAGGATGGTAAACCCTGTGTTACTCAGGGAGCTCCTTTCGTTCTTTACAACTGGAACTCTGCTCAGTCTGTATTGTCTGATGTGTAGGCAACAGTTGCCACCACCTGCCTGAGTAGACGCCAGTATTCCCCAAACAGCACCAAAGCCGTGATGTTCTCCAGCATACAAGGGCTCTACCAAATCCAGGATCAGTCTGTACTCTTCAGCCTATCCCATGGGCCTGGGAGACTTTTTCGGCCTCCTGGTAGGCTGCTCCTGGAGTGGGCAGGGAGTAGCCTTGTTGGCTGCCTTAGAGCAGCGTTTGCTCTTCCTAGACTTTCGCCCTTCAGTTTCATTACACATTTTCTTGTTTTTTTGTTTTTGTTTTTGTTTTTGTTTTGGTTTTGGTTTTGGTTTTGGTTTTGGTTTTGGTTTTGGTTTTGGTTTTGGTTTTGGTTTGGTTTGGTTGGTTTTTTTGAGACAGAGTTTCTCTGTGTAGCCCTGGCTATCCTGGAACTCAGTCTGTAGACCAGGCTGGCCTTGAACTCAGAGATCTGCCTGCCTCTGCCTCCTAACTGCTGGGATTAAAGGCGTGTGCTACCACTGACCCCCATTCTGTTCTCTCTCTCCCTTTCTTTCTTTTTTTTTTAAGTTAAAATTTATTTTACTTTGTGTTTATTGGCATTTTCTCTGCATGTATCTCTGTGTGCCATATAAGTGTGCCCACACAAGTCAGAAGAGGGCCTGGACTTACAAAACTGGAATTATAGGCAGTTGTGAGCTGCTATATGGGTGCTGAAAATCAAACCCAGGTCCCCTGGAAGAGCAGCCATGTCTTAATTATGTCTTAGCAATTAAATGCACACATTATTTTCTATGTATTTACTTCATTCCTTTGCAAATCTATAAACTGTTTTATGATAGAGACTGGGATCCATGTTCCCTATATACTGCATTCCTGGCAGACTTTTAATAATACTTAGTGAACTAAATAAAAAATTGAAGAAAAGTTGCTTTGCCAGTTTTCCTCTTAAGGCAAATGCTTAAAGAAATATTATAGACTTCAATATTTATTGAGCACTTAGTATTTGCCAGATACTAAGCCAAGATTTATTTTATTTCATTATTAATTTTTGTTACAGTTTTAGCTACATAGTTTGTGAGGCAGTGTGTGGCATGTGTGTGGATATGGAAGTCAGGAGGCAGATTATGGAAGCCCACTCTATCTTCCCAGCATGCAGGGCATGAGAATTGAACTCAGGCCACCAAGGTAGCCCCAGGTTGACAGCAGATGTTCTCCCACTCTGAGCTGTCATCCCAGCTTAACGATAAGGTGCTTTGCTTTGTTGTTTTAGCATAGATTACATACCATATGTAATCAGTCCAATGATCATGTTAGACCGGCATGATTATTATCCTCCGACAGATGAGGAAATGCAGACACACAGACAACTTGCCCAAGATTGTGTCTGTTGGTAACAGGGAAAACCAAGTGGGTTAAATCTTTTTGGTTCCTAAGCCTATGCTATTTCTACATTATCTCCCTGCAGCTTTTATTATTATTATTATTATTATTATTATTACTACTACTACTACTACTGAATTTCTTGCCTGCTTTTGTGTGTGTGTGTGTTATAATTCCCCCCAAAGGCAGGAATCTAATTTAACTCTGTTGTGAATACTCATTAAATACTTATTGAAAAGTGGGAGAAGGGAAAAAGAGAAGAGAGGTGGAGAGAATGTGAAGGAGGAGGAACAGATTGGGGGGGGGGACGGTGGAAGGCACCGGAGAACAGGAAATGTGGGTGGAGCTGGGCCAACTTACAAGCTTGGCAGGAATCAAGCCTGCGGGAGGCTGGACTAGAAAAACACTAGCTCATCATTCTGAAACGTATTCCCAACCCCATTGATTGCTTTCCTCGAGGAAGTGATTCAACTCCATGTCCACTGTTGGATGGTAGTTGATGATAAATATTCTCTAGCCAACTCTCTCTGCCCAGGGCACCTTGGCGTCCAACCTGCTTCTTACTTGTTTGAATAGATAGCACAAGACTTTCCTTTCTGTCCAGCAAATGCCAAACGATTGTTTTGTTTTTAACTATCAAGTCTTCAAATAAAAGGCAAATATGGTACTGCCTAGCCCTGCCCCTGCAGTTGATGGTACACAGAGAGCTGACTGCACATATTGCATATTATATACAATCTGGTTGGACATAGCTCATAGCTATATTAAGATGGTTATAAGAATTAAATAAGTTTATATACATAATGTGCTTAGCATAGTATCTACCACTCAGAAAGCTGTAGCCTTTGTTATTGTTGTTGGTACTAGTTAAGAACTTCATGACTCCTTGAGCAACATCCTGAAACAAAGTAGCACATGAGACCATGAGCCACCTCAAGCCTTTTCATGGTGCTTCCCAAAGTGATGGCTCTTATGTAGTTTGGGTCAGAGGGACTTTATTAGAAGGGTCCAGAGTAGAAGCAAGGACCAGGGAGCGGGATTTCTCCTCTCTGCCCATTCTCCCAGACTCTTCGGGATTTCATCCCTTCTCTCTGCAAATGGACTTACCGCACACAGGTGTGAGGATAGCCACCTTGTGTCTCCTGCATCTCAGCCTTCTAAGCTGCTTCTCCAGCCTCAAACTTCCAAAATCCCAGGATGAACAATTATTCGCTAAGACTGAGTTGACTCCCAGCCCTGGAGAAATCATTTGAGGAATGGACTTCAGAATCAGGATGAACACAGGACACACACACACACACACACACACACACACACACACACACACACACGGTAGGGATCAGTCAAGCAGAAAACAACAGTCTCTGTTAACCATGCAGGTATGTGGCTCTGGAGAACACCGTGCATCTTGAGCCAAGATAGACCTGAAGACTTTCCCTTGGACAATGGGAAACCCACATCCTTCTAGCTGTAAAGTGTCCATCCTTTCCAGGAGGAGCTTCCATGGGAGAGAGTGGGACGAGGAGCCCACCCTTGCTGCTGCACTCGCCAGGTCTGCCTATGGCTCATACATTGCTCCTGACTCCCAGGGTTTCCAAACTTGTTCACATGCTGCTCCCTAAGAGCTCCTCTGTAGCTGAGCAGACTACCTTGATCACGAGCTAATTTAGATTATAATCATATACCCGGAAAAGAAAATGTCAGACATATACACTCATCACTCCATATATAAATCATGAAGAAGAAAGAGGCCCTCTTTAGCAAACCACAGCTTTCTAGTGATCCACGGATAAATGGAACCCCTGCTGCGTAAGCAGGGAGACACGATGAAGAACAGTATCTGATGTCAGCTGTGGTCATGGCGGATTAATCTGGGAACACCATTGCAGTAAGGGATCTGCAGGGCTGGGATTGGTGTCTGTATGTTTAGGGCCAAGAGTTAAGCCATGAGGAAGGTGCATAGTTGGTTTACCTGAAATGCCTGGAAAGGGAAGGGCTCTGGATTCTGGAATATTTGCCCTCTGGACTTGGAATATTTGCAAATATAATGAAATATTAATGGGATGGGCTCAAGCCTAAATCCATGTACATCGTTTGAACTTCACGTACATTTTCTACAGACAGCACAGAGGTAACTTTATGCAGTATTTATGTTGCCTGTGTTTCAGCCTCTGTGGAGAGTAGCTTAAGAGACTTCTCAGTTTGGGTCATGCTAGCATCAAAAAACTTCAAGCTTGGAACACTGCAGATTCTATGTTTTAAGATCAGGTGCTCAGGTCTTAGAGCTTAGTTAGGCCGCTATGATGGTATTGTATTGGGGACCTTGGGCATTTCGCTTTCTTATTTGGTAAGGATTTGACTTATCAAGAAACTCTGACTCATATACAGCTTTCAAAGTAGTTTCCTGCACAGTGTCTACACTGCCTTAAACTTCCTATACAGCATCTACACTGTTTTAATCTTCCACCCCAGCTTGAAGGGTAGTTACACTTTTCTCATTTCACAGCAGACATTATATTAGCGAGTTAACCCTTCTGAACCCATTTTACCATCGGAAAAATATTTAGTCATAAAAACCCGTCATGCTAGGGGACTTAAGTGTTTAACCCTCGAAAACTGGTGCTGATGACCTTATGGTCCAGGACTCAATCCAAGATCACCCCTTCTTTTCCTTCCTTCCTTCCTTCCTTCCTTCCTTCCTTCCTTCCTTCCTTCCTTCCTTCCTTCTTTCCTTCTTTCCTTCCTTCCTTCTTTCCTCCCTCTCTCCCTCCTTCTCCCCCTCCCTCCCTTCCCTTCCTTTTTTCCTTTGCTGAGGATTGAACCCAGGGCTTTAGACACGTCAGGCCTCTGAGCCACATTTGCAGCCATCTCCAGATCCTTTCTCTTCACTCTTTTGCATAATTGCAGAAAGGACTAAGAGTAACACATAGTACTCAGCACACACTTCTGACTTTGAGTGACTAGCAGCAGCTTTGTAAACTAGTCATACAGCATCATTGGCCAGACAACCACCACTAACTGCAGGTGCTGAGCTAGATGATCTCTGAGGGCCCCCAGTCTACCGTGTCCCAGTCTGAGCACATGCAGGACATGTTTTGTTTGAGCATATTTCTAGAAAGAGCATGGCAGTAACTGGCCTCACCTACTCACGTGACTCAAGCCTTTCTTAAACAGAGATTTGTGAACCTTTTAAAAACAAGTGGGTCTATATACAAAGATTAGACAAATGCAGACAAAAATGAGCAGAACTATTGTGCTCTGATAGTCTGGTATGGTATGGTATAGTATAGTACTTAGAGTGTTTAAAGTTTCCTTTGAACCTGGGAGATGGCCCAGGGTGTAAAAACACTACACTACAGTGTATAAAGTACGAAGGCCTGAGTTCAGAGCTCCAGAAACTATGTAGATACTGGGTGTGGGTACAGACCTACAAGCCTAGTGTTGGGGACATAGGAGGATCAGTGAGCTCTTGATTCATTGAGAGAGTCTGTCTCACGGGAGTAAGGTGGGGAGTGAGAGCCCGGACACTTGATGTTTCCCACCACACACAGGTGCACAGGTGCTCACACTCACATATACAGATGCATGCTCCTGCATAAGCACATGCACATGCACACAAACACACTCTGCTGGCTAGGTTCTGGCAAACCAGACACAAGTTAGGGTCATTTAGAAAGAGGGAACCTCAACTGAGCAAATGCCTCCATCAGATTGACCTGTCAGCAAGTCTGTGGGGCATATTCTTGATTGAGGATTGATGTGGGAAGGCCACGCCACAGTGGGCGGGGCCACCTGTGGGCAAGTTCTGGTAAGCTGTATAAGAAAGCAGGCTGAGCAAGCCAGTAAGCATCATTTCTTCCTGCTTGTGCTTCAGTTCTTGTCTCCAGGCTCCTGCCTTGAGTTCCTCCTGCCCAGCCTTCCCATTATAGCAGACTGTGATGTGTGTAGGTTGAAACACACTCTTTTCTTTTCAACTTGCTTTTAGTCAATGTTTATCACATCAATAAAAGCCTAGCCAGGACACATAACAAATAAACAAACAAAAGACCAAGCCAATGATCTCAAGGAAAAGCTTACTATGTTCTGCATGTGGTACGCACCTTTAATCCCAGCTCTTGGGGGACATAGGCAGGTGGATCTCTTTGACTTTAAGGCCCACCTGGGCTACAGAGTGAGTTCTAGGACAGTCAGAGCTTCACAGGGAGACAGTGTCTTACAAACAAACAAGCAAGCAAGCAAGCAAGCACACAGGAAAGCTTCCTTTCATATAAGTTAATAAAGTTGCTACAACAAATAAATGTTCTAAAGAAAAGAATGGCACCTGATCTGCCTTGTGCTTCCAACCTAAAAAAGAGTTAAAAAAGAATCCCTAAAAACATTAATCACAACTAGCAACTGAAAGTCCACCGTAGGAAATAAAGAAAACCAGCAGAAGAAAGGCACAGAGGTGAGAGCTTCAGGGCAGGCGGATCGTGTCTAGTTTACACATTCATTAATCTTGGCTTATCCTAAATGGTTACAGATAAAGCAGGGGCCAATCTGCATCATGCACAGTGTCAGGGTGCTTGGATTGGGAAGTCTCTGGAGGGGTCTGCACAGTCCTTGGAATGCTTCATTTGAATCGCAGGCTCTGAACGGAATGTTCATTCCCCGTTGGCTTCCTGCTCAGACTTTCTCCTTCACTGCAGCTGACTCTTGGGGTCCTCTGCCGACTTCTTTATGTGGGCCGAGAAGCAGAAGCACCTGGAGTTTATATTCTTTGCTTTGGAAACCAGGTGCATTATCAATGAAAGAGGAAGTCCTTAGAGGGTAAACCTTACTCTAGTAGAGAAAGATACCTGTGTTTTATGTCTTATGCGCTTCAAACTCACTACATCTCCATCTACCTTTTAGTTCTGGAAAGGGCGCTTACACTGTGTTAGTCAGGGCTCTCTAGAGTCACAGAACTTATGGGTAGTCTCTATCTAGTAAGGGAATTGGTTGTGATGACTTACAGTCTGTAGTCCAACTCCCAACAATGGTCAGCTTTGAATGGGAAGTCCAAGGATCTAGTAGTTGCTCAGACCCACCAGGCTAATAGATTCCAACAGCTGTGCTGGCAAGTAAATGCAAGCAGGTGAAGAAGAGCACATCTTCCTTCTTCCTATGTCCTATGTAGGTCTCCAGCAGAAGGTGTGGCCCAGATTAAAGGTGTGTACCACCATACCTAGATCTGGAACTTGTTTTGTCACAGGCTGACCTTGAACTCAGAGATCTCCTTGCCTTAGGCTCCAGGGATTCATAGTTACTATACCTCAATATCTTCATGCCAAGATCCAGGTCAGAAACTTGTGTCTCCCAGCCTCAAGATCTGGATCACACAAGAGCCTTCCAATTCTGGATTGTAGTTCATTCCAGGTATAATCAAGTTGACAACCAGGAATAGCCATTACACACACTAAGCACGTGACCTTGAACAGTACTGCTTCCTAATTATTCTTTATTTAACAGAGCAAACTTAGCAATTCCTTTTGGGTCCAGAGAACAGTGTCATTGTAGAGACCCTGACTGCCTTCCACACCGATGTGAAGATCGAGTGGCTTAGAACCTAGGCTATATGGCCTGAATCCATGGCTGTGCTGCCTGGCTTTATGTCCACTTGTCAAAAGCTAAAGCCATCTGAAAGCAGGAACTTCAGTTGACGAAAGGCATCTATACGATCCAGCTGTAGGACATTTTCTTAAATTTGTTGACTGATGGCGGGGAAGGGGAGCACCCATTGGATGGAGCCATCCCTGGGCCGGTGGTCCTGCATTCTATAGGGAAGTACACTGAGCAAGCCATGGGGAGAAAGCCAGTAAGCAGCACCCCTCCATGGCCTCTGCACCAGCTCCTGCCTCCAGGTTCCTGCCCTGCTTGAGTTCCTGTTCTGACTTCCTTCAGTGATGATTAGTATGTTAGTCTGAGCCAAATAAACCCTTTCCTCCACAGCTTATTTGGTTGTGATGTTTCATCACTAGGATAATGCCCTAGCTTTGTGGGTCTCGGATTCCATACCTTCACAGCAAGGCTGGCAGTAGTACCTGTCCAACACATTAAATGTTACAAGAAGCAGACAATCACCCCTGTGAAGGGAATTAAAATGATGCCTGTCGTCCTAAGCTTACATCCTAAAGATAAAAACAAAACAAAACAAAAAAAACAGATTATTTTATGTACCTATCAAGGAAAAATAAAGGGTGTGCTAGCCCAGGCTCTCCAGAGGAACACAGCTGCTAGAACGGATATACGTTACAAAGGGGACCAGATTGGCTTGCACAATCTGGGTGAGTTGTCCAGCAATGGTGTCTGCACACTGAACGAGCTGAGCAAATCTAGGACCTGCTCAATGTGCCAGGACAGAAGCCGCAGTGGTCCCCAGCTAGAGCTGAAGGCACAGAGGATTCCCAGAGAGCCTCCAGTCCTCCCTCCACCTCACAAGGCCAAAGAAGCTTGGTTCTGATGTCAGTGGCGGCAGCAGCAGCAATGACAGAGTAGATGCAAGAAGTGAAGGCAGGCAGGATCACCAGAGGTGCTGCCCACTCTAGGGGAGGGTCTTCTACCGTAGTTAATCCCTCCAGGTAATACCCGGTTGGCCCACCCAGAGGCATTAGTTGGTCTTAGTTGGTCCAATTAAATTGACAAATCGTCTCCCATGGGGTGGGGCATATACTATAATTATAAATAAGGTGGCTAATACATTCAGTGAAAGGTGAAAATTGCTCAAAGTTTGTAAGCTTTAGAGTGAGGTGTTGGCTGTGTAGGTATAGCACAGGAAAGCTGTCTTTACCCTCCTGGGTTAGTGATAGGCTTAAGATTTGAGCTAACAGCACTGGAGAAAAGCATCTATCTACAGAGAATTTTCACATGCACATGGGAGTCTCTAGAAGGAAAGAGAAGATCCAAGACTCCATGAGGCATAGGATGATGTTTTCTGGGGATGAGACAAACATGAGGAAGTAAATTAAGCTGTGACCAGGAAATACATGTGTGAAACTAATCAAATGTTATATGTAGGCTTGTCCTCACAGGCCAGTTCTGGCGATGACCCCAGTGTCTGATGACAAGAATCTTCTCTTCCTGACTTAGAGCATGCAGCACCTCTCGTGGCACCTTTCTCATGGAGAAATGTCTGTGCTATTTTTATGCAGAAAGGAGACACCGGAACCTCCTGCACATGGTGTCTCTCCAATGCCTTTATTCCAGCATAAGTGCCAAGGCACTATAATCTGGGGTGACCTATTAGTGAGCCCCTTCGTGGAGTGTGGTCATTCAAGACTGAGGAGACTGGGGGTATAAAGGCCAGAGAAGGACATAGCTGGGGTTTAGGCTTAAATATGCTCCCTGAAGTTCACATGTCGGAGCCTCAGTTCCCAAAGCAGCTCTGAAAAAGAACCTTCCAAGGGGCTTAGAGGTTATCCTTGTGGTTAGATTAATACTGTCACTGCAGGAGAGGTGGGTAGCTATTGTATGAACTGGTAATGAATGACTGAGTTTACCCTGACCCAATATCCTCCTCCCCCCCACCCCTGTCTCCTTTGCCATCTTTTATGAGAATGCACGAGGAAGACCTACTCCGGGTACCAGCACCTTGAGACTGATCTTCTTAGCCTCAAGAACTACAAGAAGTACTTCTTTATAAGCTAATCGGTGTGTGGTATTAAGTCATCTTGGCATGTTCAAAAGATAGCAGGTAGCCAGTGTGATGAGCACAGAGCATGTCGGAGGTCAGAGCTGTGAGAGATACGAGTCTTTTTTTTTTTTTTTTTTTGAGGCAGGATTTCTCTGTGTAGCCCTGGCTGTCCTGGAACTCACTCTGTAGATCAAGCTGGCCTCAGACTCAGAAATCTGCTTACCTCTGCCTCCCAAGTGCTGGGATTAAAGGCCTGGCGAGGTACGAGTCTTATGCCAGTTTCTTGACCACTAGAAGAGCTTCCTCTGAGTCTACGGAGGATGTAGGCATCTGGTTGGAAGAGTGACATAATTACTGTTTGGAATAAACCAGTGGGACAGGAGAAATGGGAAGAATGTTCAAAGTTCTCACAGCAACTCAGGGAGCCGATCCATCGTACTTACGGGAGGCAATGAGAGTAAGGGAGTCCAGGGGGGAATTGTGGGCGAGTCTAGGCGCTTCCGCTCCATTGTCCCCTAGCCTAGGCATTGAAGCAGAACATCGCTGGAATGGAAGACTTCTGTGAAGCTTAGTTTCCTCGCCTCTGCAGTGGGAGCACGATTTTAGCTCCCTTTCTGTCACAATGAAAAATACTTAATGTAATTGAAGCATAAAGATCAGAGGCCACAGTCTTTGGATTTCCAATTGATCAATTGGTTTGATTGCTCCTGAGCCTACGAGGCAGTAGTCTGTGGTCACAGCTGTACTGGTTTCTTCCCAGTGGCAAGGAAGCCAAAGCTTCCATAGAACAGAATGGGTTAAGGGTCCTCGTTCCCCCCCCAAGCACGCCCACCATGACCCGCAGACCTCTGAGGGGTGCTTCCGAGCACAGGCTCCGCCACCATTTCATAGCGCCGAGCTGGAGATCTGGTCACTAGCACCCTGGGCTTCGGGAGACACTATAACAGAGGGTTATAGAAGAAACCCAGTAATAAAATTTCCATAAAATACTTAGCAGAGTAGCTAAAATGTCAGGCTAAGATGTGGACATATTAATAAATATGAGACAGTTTTGAAAGCATTGCCTTCGGAGAGATGGGAGAGGGCAACACTTTGTTCTTCAGTTTAGACGCTAAAAATAAACAAAACGGTTCTGGGTGTGCGAGTCAGTTTTAACTTCTTTTGTGTTCTTTCTATTGGTGTTTGAAAATTCTCAATAATGAATCTGTGGGCTGGAGGCGGGAATGAGAGGAGAAGTTCTCTCAGAATTTCAGTTTTCAGACAGCCGGCTTCAGATCCGGAGACTTTCTTCTGCTCCTTTGAATGTCCCATTTCTCTGACTTTTTGGATGTGAGTGTCATCTTCATCACCTCCCCTCCTCCTCTCTTTTTAGTTAAGTGTAAAGTGAGCTTTTGAAGTGGATATAAAGCAAGAACAACAACTTCCCTCTCTTAGTTAGGAGCCTCTTATTCCTTCAAAAGAACAAGCGAGTCTGTTTAACGGTGGAGTCCCTTGAGCTGTAGCCATTCATCATGATAACTATATTTGATCTCTTTGAAGTCGAAAGATTCCACTGAGAACATGGGCTCTTTGTTGGAATTTACTGAATATCCAAAAAGGGGTTCTAAGGCTTCTTAAATGATGATACCAAAAGAGGAACTGATACCTGCGGCTGGGGACAGGGGAAAGGGCAGAAGTCACTGGAGAAGTTGACATCAAACCGCATCTTAAAACCATCTTGAGAGCGCTGATACTGGAAGAAACCCTAAGGTGCACGGGCTCCCTGGACACAGAAAGGTTCTCCCAGCTGACATCCAGCTGTCATTCTGAGACTGCCGTGCTGTATACCGGAGACTCCTGGAAAACAAAACGAAACAACAACAACAAAAAACTGGCAGCGAAGATGATTTGATTTCTGGTCCTCACCCTGATAAATCCTAGATTTCTGTATTTTCTAAGCCCCCTTACATTTTCTGGAAGTTTCTGCTGTGCAGCGGGAATCCGGAGCCACACCAATGATGAAAGAATCAGGAACCCTGACAGAGAGGAAGTGCTTTTCCTGGGGATCGGGGAGTCAGACAGCTCAAAGGCCCACTGAAAGAGTCGGCGTTGACTGTTGCAATGCTGTTAGTATTAATATCACTCAATGATCAATGGGTTAGATAGAAGTCTTAGGGTTTCTATTGCTGTGGAGAGGCACCATGATTGTGGAAATTCTTTCAAAGTAAAACATTTCATTGGGGCTGGCTTATGGTTTAGAGGTTTAGTACATTCTTGTCGGGTGGGAAGCATGGTATGGTGTAGTCAGACATGGTGCTGGAAAGTAGCTGAGAGTTCTACATCTAGACCCTCAGTGGCAGGAAGAGGAGCCCCTGGGCCTGGCTTGAGCACTTGAACCGCAAAGTCCACCCCTCCAGCGGCCGACTTCCTCCAACAAGTCCACGCCCACACCAACATGCCCGCACCTCCTAAAAGCTCCGCTCCCTATGAGCCTGTGGGAGCCATACTTTATTCCCTAATAGCCCCACGACTGTTCTTATTAAACATACCCCTTTTATAGATGATAAATACAAAGCACAAAAATGTACATGGTTTTCCAGTGTTTCCTGATGTTGAAGCTGGGAATCAGCTTTCTTTACTGGTACACCGGCTACCACCTGTCGTGTCGTGATGGTGAGCCGGGACAGTGCCGTGGACCGTATGCATTTCATCTCAGCTATGTTAGCTGAGACATTCATAATCCAGTAACCTCTCCCTAAAAAGCAGAATAAAACTAATCAAAGTGATGCAAGCAATCTCTTTTTTACGTTTATTTATTTAATGTATTTATTATTTATTATTTAGAGTGTGTGAGCCACAGCATGCATGTGGAGGGTTTTCTCTCTCTTTGCATGGGTCCTGGGGGCCAACATTAATTAGGTCAGCAGGCTTGGTGGTGAGTACTTTTACCCACTGAGCCATTTGTCAGGCCCTCCTCTCCACCTCTCTTTTTAAGGTGTCATGAAGGACCTACAAGTAGGTTGTGATCCTTTGGGAATCTCATAATTGGAATAAGCCCACGGTGTGAGTTAGTTTTATAGGTTTTCTATAACTGCTCGACAATCAGCATGTGATGTAAGATCAATAAGATTGCCCCCTGCCCCTCCCACCCCCCCAAATGGTCTTTCCTTTTGTGACAACTTATTCTTGGCAATGTAATCAGCCAGTTGGGTTACTGGAACAGATGGGAAATGTTTCTTCCAGGATTTTCAAAACTGAAATGATTCCTGTTCAGTCTGGTGATAAATGTCAATTAAAATAGTTCTCCCTTCACAGGAAAAAAAAATATCAACCCTGATTGCCAAGAGCAATTAGTTTCTCAAGTAAAACAAGCAAAATAAACCAAATTCCCCAAAACTAGGAACACGCTGCTTTCAGAGGGAAAGTCACATCTGGGGAGTTTTACAATATCTTTATAAATGTTCCAGTGACCTATGCTCTAGCATGACAAATGACTCTTGTCTGTTTAGACAAGTCCTGACGCAGCTCCAATGTGGCCATGTTGGCAACGATGAAAAGATCTCTGATATTGAAGCCATCGCTCAGTTGGACATAAATGCTGTTTGTAAAATATGCCTCATACACGTTCATTACCACAGGAGTGACCAACAAGTAACAAGTTGACTGGCCAGCAAAATAAAAGACCCTCTGATGAACAGCATGCTAAGTCCTCTTTGCAAGGTAAACTTAAGCTAGGTGAGGTGTGTGCACCTGAGGCCAGCGCTCAAGGCTGAGGTAAAGCTAAGGCCAGAGAGCTAGAAGTTTAAGACAAAAAATATAGTGAACTTAACCTGAATTTCAAGTCTTATTTATCTATTAAGCATCCTTTTAAAAGCCCTTTAAAATGTGTGTGTGTGTGTGTGTGTGTGTGTGTGTGTGTTTGTGTGTGTGTGTGTGTGTGCGCGTGCGCACGTGTGCATTTACATGCATATGCATGCAGAAAGAGACCAGAAGAGGATGTCATATCACTTGGAGCTAGAGTTACAAGAAATTGTGAACCACCCACGATGCAGAATGGGAAGCAAACCCAAGTCCTCTGGAAGGGTTGAAAGTGCTCTTAGTCACCTAGCCATTGCTCCAGCCCTTTTACTAGGCTCCTTTTCATCTGCGTCTTTAACTATGACGTCAGAAGTCAGAACTATAAAGAGTGTGCATCTGACAGGACCTTGGAGAGGCTGAATACCCACTTGTACAATAGTCAGTTAGTTAACTGAAATACTCGTTTTAATCTCAGTCCACTTGCTATTTCTTATTCTGTGTTATACATAGCAGATCACTCTGTCTCTGAATATGTATATATATATATATATATGTATATGCATATATATGTGTGTATGTATATGTGTATATGTATATGATATATATGCATACGTATATTATATTATATATGTATATGTGTATATGTATGTATGTGTATGTATATGTATGTGTATGTGTATATGTATATACATGTGTATATATGTATGTATATATGTATATGATATACATGTGTATGTGTATATGTGTATATATATGTATATGTATGTGTATATGTATATGATATATATGTGTATGTGTATATGCTATATGTGTGTATATATATGTATGATATGTATGTATATGCATATGTGTATGTATATGTATATATGTGTTTCTGTATATAATATATATGTGTGTATATGTGTGTTTGTGTGTTCACACGTTCATGTGGGGGCATTATACCTACATATGCATGCAGAGCCTGCAGGTCAGCCTCAGGCGTGGTTCCTCAAGTGCTATCTACCTTGTATTGTGACACAGGGTCTCTCATTGACCTGGAAGTCACCAAATAGATTACACTGAGTCTTTAGATGGCTAGACATGTGGGAAAACAGATGTATGGGGACTAGTGGCAGTGTGGACATGCTAATAAGAAGTCATATTATTATGATTTTTGTGGGTATTTTGAGGATAAAAACAGAGGGTCTATTGTACAACAAAAATCAAGTTCCATGTAAAAATATCCTGGATATTTCCCAAGTGAAGCTAGGAATGACGGCCAAAACCTTGATGTGTTCTGATTGGGAAGACCGAAGTCTTCAGAGTTTGGTGAGACAGCAGCAGCCAGAAGCAAGATCCCCATCCTTTGTGTGCATGACAAACCCCTCGAGAGTGGTTGTCAGGAGAGCTGGTCCCTGCCTTCCCTCTTCTGGTGCCCATACACTGTGGCTCTGAGTGGATGAGCTTCCCCAGGAGGAGCCTCAGAGGCTTGTTTATACACGTGCTTTACAATGCCTACAGCCCCTGTTCTAGATGTGATGTTCATGTGTGCAAGCAACCAGGAATACATTGCCAGCGAGGCAGCACGAAGGCACATCCTTATGTCTTGACCCTTCCTGTGACTAACTCACCCGTGCCTCTGTCCCTGTCCTCTCCCCTGTTGACTTTCTTTTTTTTTTTTTTTTNTTCGAGACAGGGTTTCTCTGTGTAGCCCTGGCTGTCCTGGAACTCACTTTGTAGACCAGGCTGGCCTCGAACTCAGAAATCCTCCTGCCTCTGCCTCCCGAGTGCTGGGATTAAAGGCGTGCGCCACCACGCCCGGCCCCTGTTGACTTTCATGTTGTAGCGTTAGGACTGTTGGGAAGGTAAGGATGATAAAGGGACAAAGGCGTAGTCAGCCTTCTGTCGTAACAAGCCTTTCCTTCTTATGTCTGTCCCATTGTCTCTCTAACAAGGATATTGACATGTTAAGAAGAAGAAACAAATGCTTATTGAGCGCCTACTGATTGGGGTTAATACTAGTCTGATGACACTAAAATGCCCAAGGATGCTGACCTGCAACACTTCCCCCTGGAGGTAGCCTGGGTGCCAGAGAGCTATGATTAGAGTCTGTCAGGGAATGGGAAATCAAAGAGCCCCTTGAGTATTTTGTGAGTTTTATCCTACACTTCATTGTAGAGCACACTGGCAAGCTGGACCAACCTGCAGGGCTTAGAGGCATGGCCCAGAGGCAAGCCAGGAGTGGAAGAGGGAAATCTCTCTTGCCTAAGCACAAACTCAGATCTTACAGTCATGCAGTGGAAAGGGAGACTTCAAAGGATGATGAGGGAATCTAAAACCACTCCATGGGAGAGGAATGATCAAGCATTCCCCTCGCTCTTCTCCCCAGAAATTGCCACACTCCAGTCTTTCCGGTTTTCTTTTTCCTGCTGTAATAGAAATAAAACTCTGACGAAAGCAGCATGGGGGAGAAATAGTCATGGTTCCAGGCTCCGTTCGGGGCATTATACAGGAAGAAGATGCAGCACACCTGAAAGCAGAGAGAAACGAGTATATCCATGCTGCTTGTTTTGTCTTGCTTATGCCCAGATAACTTCCTTCACTCTTCTATAGTTCAGGGGATTGGCGTGAAATGGTGCCAATCACACGCAGGGCAGGCTTCCCACCTCAGTTAATATCCAAGACAGTCTCTCAAAGCTTTGCCCCATGCCAGCCTTAGCTAGAAGTTCTTTATTGGGGTTCCCTCCTAGGCTGTGTCTTGTTTACAGTAACAAAGCAGCATGCTGGGTCTTCAGCCCCACCTCGCACCCAGGCCCTCCCTTCTAAGCTGTTCCTTTCAGCAGGACCTCTCTTTCTCCTGTCAGTTGCTTTGCAGTGAAGTCCTTCCCAGACACCCACAGTCTGTCCAGATATGAAACTTTCCCATTATCCTTTGCTCCTTAAAGGGTTAAATGTGATTCTGTCATTTCAATGTCTTGGCGTCCTCTTTATGTGCTTGAAGCTAAGTGTTACATGTATGTAAACATGTATGTAAACATGTTCGGTGTGTGTCATAAGATATGTTGCCACTATGAAAGATTACAGATTCTTTATGCTTCACTTTAAGATGTGTACATGTGTGTGGATGCGTATGTAATTCTATACATATAGATATTTTGAGGTGATTTAATTAAAAAAAAAGCACCATGTCTATTCTATTCTCTTTTATAGTATATGTAAATTGATACATAATTATGCAACTGTTGAAACAAAGTCTGGGATGGAATATACATGTTTTCTGTGTTTCAGATGCCATTAAGTTTTATGTAAGTCCTCCCAGGCTCCTGAGTTCCTAATACCACTACTGTTCCCTTCCCCCATGTACCTCAGACTCGTTACCACATACACTTCAGACTCTTTCCCCCATACACCTCAGAGCTCTTCTCCTTGTTCATTCCTTACTGTGCCCATTTCCAAAATGTAAATCGAGGCTCACAGAGACATTTCCTCCTATGCTGGGTCCCATGTACCTTACCAAGTAATCATTCCCTCGCCCGTGAACTCTACTCAACCTTGTCCAAGGATCCCCACCCTGGCTGTCTTGTCCTACACTTACACCATGTTTTCTGGGCATCTCTTTCTTGTTCTACACTTATGCTGTGTTTTCTGGGTGTCTCTATGGCTTTGTAATAAGGTCAATATATTTCATGTATCAGACCTTAGAGACAACACTAGGTGTATGGTTGATGATTACTAGATGGCCTCTGTCAAATCCTGTGGTTGATAAAGCTGTTATTTCACACATTATGTCTACTGGGAGAGTTTCCCTGGCCATGTGTGCCAGCTCAGGTGAGAGACTGGAGATGCTGGCCCAGTGGATCTTGATGCCTGCTCTCTCTCCAGGCCTCTTTTCACCCTGGCTAATATAAAATGCCCCTGCCCACACCACCACTTTGAGACTCCTCTGCTCCACTCATTTGTTTGCTTCTGCTAAATGTTCTGGGTCTATCCCTGGACTCAACAGTGAGCCTCCTGTCCTGGTTACATCACAGGATTGTTCTTCTTTCTTCTCTTTGGAAAATAAACTGTTTGCTGTACTCAGCTATACAGGGAGAGGGTGCTTTTTGCACAGACATTATATAGGTAAATGTCATTTGCTGTTTAAGCTTAGCCAGAACCTGCTTTCGGAGGAAGGGTTTGATCCTCTTGCTTCAGACCCAAGTATATTTTTATCTCAAAGTGTCCTCCAAATTCCCTTTTCCTGGGTCAGACTGGCTCTTGACTCTGTAACAAAACAGGGAGAAGTAAAAGCACTGTGCCTTTGAACATCTAAAAGGTGAAGTAGATCCACGCGTTACAGGATGCTTCTAGTGGGAATGTCTAAGAAGCTCATCACGGGAGCCTGGATGCCTAAGAACCCCCGATCGATAACTCCAGCGTCACAGTTTCAAAGGGGATCCATAGCTGACTTCCAGTTAGGTGCTGAAATCATCAATTTGACGATGTTTTGCACTGCATCTGCCATTTATCTCGATCTGCCACTTGCATTGATTCAAGACCAAAAGCAGGGCCCAGTCATGCTTTAGGTTGTGTAAAACACAAAAAGACTGCCTTCTGCGTTCTATGGAACTTGCCTTACAAAAACCTAGTAGTCTAACACTATGTATCCATGTAACATTAATTTATTATATAGCCTTATATGTGTATACTTTGTATTCAACTCTCTTTCAATAAAATAGTAACATTAATTTATTATATGACCTTATATGTGTATACTTTGTATTCAACTCTTTTTAAATAAAATGGTAATTTTATTTATGCTAAATTCTCAGTATTAAAGAGGAAATAAAATAAAAGGGACCCAGTGAGTAGAAAGAAAATGCTTGGTGTAGTGACATGTACTTTAATCCCAGAACTTAGGAGGCAGAGGCAGGCAGATCTCTGGGAGCTCAAGGGCAGCCTGGTCTGCAGAGTGAGTTCCAGGACAGTCAGAGTGATAGAGTGAGACTACATGTCTTGGGAAAATATATTGAAAAGATGTAAGAACAGGAATATTTTTTAGTAAAGGCCGCTTTGTGTATGAAGATGAGGCTGCCTAGAGGTTTTCAGAATGGGAGAGAAAATGCGACAACCGAAGCAGACACCAAAAGTTTTGAGTCTGTTCTATGAGCTTGCAGAAGGTGAGACTTAGAGACACTGAGCAAGATGTACTTAGAAGTACGTGGGTTGCCTAGGCTTTATCTAGATGTGACACAGTAGCTCATGGGACTGGGCTACTGTGATTGACCTTGTAAGTTCCATCTCCATACTTGGACATACAAGCTAATGTGGACAGAGAGATTAAAAGGGAAAATATTTTGCCTCTTGTCCTCCATGGTCAACTTGGTGCCAGGGAACTATGGGGCATCACTCAGAATGTCCTATAGCCCTGGGGAGTCACCTGTTCTTTTCTTTATGGAGACCATAGAGCCCCTACCAGGGAGACTCTAACCAGCAGCCATTCTATAAAAAGAAAGGTCATCACATAGGAAAAATCTCCTCCCTCCTTCCCAAAGAAGCCATGGCCAAGGAAAGCCTTTGACTTATCTTCACATAGATGGAGCAACTGATAAAAGCAATTCCAAAGGAGTCAAGGGGTCCTGTCAAGCCCAAGTCACTGAGGCCCAGCCCCTCAACTGTTCTCAATAGGCAAGTATAACCAAACTTAAACAACGGCCAGTCTTTAAAGTGTGGGGCAATCATTGCCACTCAGTTACAATAAAATTAAGGGATTCCATCCTGTTCCTAACCATGGATATAGTACTGTTTGTATCTTCTCGCTAATTCTCTTAATTTCCTTTTGTTTTACAGGTCTACAGAATCAGGCTGAAGCCATGGAAAACACCTCCAACTCATCTGTCAACAGGACTGAAGTGGAGCCTCTGAATGTTCATTGTGAACAGGTTAAATCTGTTATAGTCCCAGTGGGGGGGGTGATATATGTCTTACATTTATATTTTCTTTTTATAAGATGGGCCTGGGACAATCTAGCCTTCTGGATCCATCATACGGATCACCCTCCAAAACAGGGAAGTCAGCTAGAGGGGAGAACCCAAGCCTCCTTATGCCTCCAGTGTCAGCCAGAAGCAGTCAGATTGATTGACTGAATGTTAGGCAGCTTACCTTTGTATTATTGGGCTTGGAGAGCATTGGGAGACACTCCTCTCCTTCTCAGAGTCCTCTTCCTCCAAAACTGACAACGAGCAGCTACATAGATATGAAAGGCATCTTGGAAGCTGTTGAAGAGGGATCCTCCACAACAAATTTCTCCAAAACTTCAGATACCACAGACTGTCCGAGAATCCCCCTCAGGAAGATGCCAACCCCATCTTAGATGGAAGAGCTACGTGGACAACTACTGTGTCGTCCCCTTCGTCATCGATCGATCGAAATGAAAATCAGTCGTGAGTGTGAGGGATGGCCATGACATTTTGAAAAGTTCTTCCGTTTTTGTGAAATGGTGAGTTTTCCAGGGCTCACAGTAATTAGCATCCCAGAAGAACACCTAGATTCTTGCCTCGAGTCACCCCTGCAAAGACCCCTGACGAGGGCTGGCCATAATAACTCCCTGCCACGCCGCTGCAGTTGCTAACAACAGCTGGTCCTGGAGACGGACAGCACTCATTACGTTCTTTTACTCCTTCCTCACTATTCATTTCTAGCAAAAAAGAAAAAGAAAAAAACAAACAAACTAAAACAAATCTTCCCATCAGCCCATCCTTTCCAATATAACCACAATGACTTGTGAGCAGACATCAGAGCCCGCGGTACAGAGATTCTCCCACCCCCCGCCACCCCCATAGCTCCTCCTGAACCATCTCAAAACAAACAACCAACTAAACAAAACTTAGCTGGAGAAGAAATAATTCAACCAAGGTGAGAAAAAATAACTATTCAGTGTAGCCAGAAAGAATCAAAAGGTGACCTGCTGGGACTTTTTTTTTTTTTTTTCGAGGAAAGCAGAAAGCTGATAAACACAAAATAATGAATTTTAAAAAGAGGAATAGCTGGATGTTCAATTTATACTTTCTAATAGTAAGGGAATGAAGTGAAGTTGAAAGAATATATCAAAGGCAGAAAAATGTAAAGCAAATTATGAGTTTTTTTTTAACTTAGTAATTAATTTTAGAAACATAATAATGGAATAATTGTTACAGACACTATGGAGGATGCCGGGAGACTGGGCATCTGTGTAAAAGAGGATGCCTTTTGCAGAAAAATAATTAGAATAAAAATAATGAGCTCTAGGATGGCCTGAGGCTTTAGAGGGACACTGATCATGTAAACCAAAGAAAATGTGCCCACCTGATATAATATTGTCAGCCTGCCGGGGCTGCTTGGCAACCCTGAGTCTTCTGGGGAATGTGGGAGATTGGTCCTTGCTACCTCTGTGATTCTATTCGTGCCATTCCACCCTCAAAGGCCACCATGCCGGCACAGGACCACTGCTCCGCTGTTCATTCAGACATATTTCCAGTGTCTGGCTAGCTTGGAGCGCCCATATTTTTTCTCCTTTAATGAGGCTGATTTTTTTTTCCTTATTTTGACTGATCATTTCCAGTTTCACCCTTTCCAATCTTCCTCTAATAAATATTTCTTTTTGACTAGTCTGCATATTTAAAAGAAGATTGGTGGAGCCAAGAATCTGTCGGTTAGGATGCTATTATTTATGCAGAGGAGACATGGGAGAATCTTAGTGACTGACATTTCCTTAGTATCCTTCCAGCCATTAAAAAACAGGGCTGTTGTTGATTATGTCTGCAAGCCTGGAGTTTGGGCAAGATGCTTCCTGGTGAGGACTCAACCTTTAATTTTAATTCTCTCCTTAGAGTCACTCGTTTTATAGGCAGAGATACCCGAATGACTGTTAGGTCCACTCGCCACTCAGGGGAAGTGTGTGGCTTCCTAGTATACTTGCCTTGAGGTACACAGCAAATCTTCTGTTCAGTTATAGCTCAGCCTAAAACCCAAGCATTAGTTATTATTCCTTGTTTTCATTCTGTGTTTCAGTCTGCTTTAAAAACCGCAAGGAAACTCGGGAAAGCTTGCCGGTGGCTTTTCAGATCTGTGCTCCCTCACTGCTTCAGACAAAGCTTGATTGAGTTACATGTGTGCTGTGTGTTTGCTGGAAGGAGCAGGGGGTGACAGGAGCAGGGGTTGACAGGAGCAGGGGTGACAGGAGCAGGGGTGACAGCGGGAGTAATAGGAGTGATACATCTCTATATTTTCTTGTATCCCTCATAAAATTACTCCAGGAATAGGTAGTTGATGCTGTGATGTTCTTGAGTTCAACAAACCAAATCTTAACCCTTCAAAGAAATTTGAAACAGTGCAAATTCCTCCTAACCCTCAAACAAAAGAACACAATCCTTAGCTGGAGTCCAAAGTTGTGACAGTAACACAGGGCACTGTGTCTCTGAGCCAGTCCTTGCCCCCAAAGGAGTCACTCCAGCCCTCAGGAGTGCACCAGCACCCACTCAGCTCACCTGACTAAGCAACAGGCTGTGAACCTCTGCTACATGAGTAATCAAGGCAGGGTTAGAGGAATGATTACGCTGACTCTCTGGTTCTCTTGCAAGACCTGGCCCTACTGGATTCTTGGGGCCTGTTGTAAGGACCCGACAGAACCCAAGCCGGTTAAATAGCCTTTCCACTTAGACAACTCTGATGCTTTGGCTCATTTGGAATTTTGAGCCTGCGAACAATGTTTAATATTGTTTGTTTTATAAACGCAGGCACTGAGAAAGAAGGAGCCATGGGTTGTTTGGTTGTAGATGCTGGTGCTCTTTGTCCAGTTCTCCAGGCATTATATTCTGCTACTTACATAACCGGAAGGGCTGTGTCCAGAGATAAACAGAAATGTCCTAAAGTGACAGCTACCAATGAGTCAGATAAATTACAGAAAATGTTCACAAATGCTTTCTAGCTACAGATTTAATATTTACTCTTTTTATTCTGTAACTAACTTTCCTATTAAAAACATGTTTTTTTTTTTTTTTCATGCTCCAAAAGGCTTTCAGATTACATTCCAATTAAAAAGGAAAAACATGGGGCTCCTTGCTTAAAATCAACAGTGCTCACATTGACTCTTTCTTCTCTTTTAATTTAAAAATTTGCATCTGTTTTGCAGAGCAATCTGGGCGAACGGCTTACAATAAGAAGAATCGTAAGCCTGGTTTTAATTTACTTGTGTACATTTTCAAAATTACTGTGCCTGGAGTCTTCCAAGACTGATGTTTTTAATAAGTAGAATGTCATGTTATCAGGATTTGTGGGGCCTGGCTATCATTTTTCAGATATGTATGTGTGTGTGTGTGTGTGTGTGTATGCCTGTGCTTTGTGTATGTATGTGCACATATGGTATGGTATGTGTATATGTGTGTGTTGTTATATATGTGTGTGGTATGTATATATGTGTTTGTATGGTATAGTGTGTGTGTTGGTGTCTGTGTGTGTGTGTGTGTGTGTGTGTG
>NC_034590.1:168674382-168696973 GCF_900095145.1 Mus pahari
TGTGTGTGTGTGTGTGTGTGTGTGTGTGTGTGTGTTTACTCTTTTGTGGTTCCTCTCTGTCTCTGAGCACTGTTTAGGCACTCTCCCTGCTTTGTCACAGCTAGGTTTCCCCTGATGAAAGCCTGTCATTGTCTTCCACAGTTTGCTTCCTTGTGTCAGGACTGCAAGCTAGTATGTTATTTTTCTTATGAATTGTTTATTTCGTTTGAGAGATTTTCTTTTGAAAGTTCTTCCTGTTTTTCTTACTGTGACTGAATTTTTACACAGAGCACTATGAAGCAAACCTCAAGTGGTCAAAGGTACCCTGGCATTTTCACTGAGTTTATGGGTAAGTGTGTAACACTTTAAGAATGTGTCCATAGTTTTTGGGATTTCTCACAACCATAGCAGTCGTTGCTGATTCTCAAAATTTATAAGCATGGCTCCCTGTACATTTTGATGGTTCCTCAGTGTCTGACCCTTCTTAAAGTTGCTTTGTTTGGTCTTTCAATGATGTGGTAGATCTCACTAAGAATTATCTTCAGAAATAAAAGTTATCTACTAGGAGAACATTGACTTTGGGAAATAAAACATTGTGATTTTGTAAATTTAGGTTATCTGATTCTAATAGGAGCTCTACTCATTTTTATTGACAGACCTGCAGGAAGATGCTTTGTCATTGTAATGATGAAGATGAGCCCAGAGCTTTGCACGCTTCGGGGCAGGCACACACTCCATCACTGAGCTACATTCCCCTCTAGCCCCAGACTATAACTGCTAGTTTGAAAGAAAAGGGGCAGCTATTCTTTTCCATAAAAGAAGGTCGCAGTGACTGACTTCCTGTGTAGAATGCAGGAAGCTGCACATCTTTATTCCTTTCCACACCGTGTGAGAAGAAAGGCAGGAAGCCCACTGGTGTCTTGCAGCAGCTGGTACAGGTCCACATTTACTCTTTCTTGACACCACTCTGCCAACGCTTATCCCCCTGACTCCACGTGCACCTTTTTTTCTTTTCTTTTTCTCAAACTCTCCTGATTCAGTTGTGCCTCTCTCTGTGTTATATGTGCGCGTGTGTATATGTGTATGTGTGTGTGTGTGTAAGTGTTTTTGTGTATANATGGGTGTGAGTATTGCATGGGTGTGGGTGTGTATTTGTGTGTGTGCTTGTGTGTGGTGTGTATGCACATGTGTATGTATGTGAATGTGTGGATGTGTCCACAAGTGTGTGTGCATGTGTGAGTGTGTACTGATCATCTGATACATTGCACACTGGATCTGACTTTTAGTGAGCACCATTTGCTCTTTTGGTGAGCTTGTCCCTGGGATTTGAGGTTTTAGCCCAAGTGTTGCCCTTTGGATGTCTCGCTTCTTGTTTGGCTTATTTTTTTCTTGTGCAATCACTTAGGCAGGCCACCTAACTTTATCTATCTGTCTGTCTGTCTGTCTGTCTGTCTGTATCTATCTATCTAACTATCTATCTATCTTTAAGGTTAGGCAGCATTTATAGCTAAATTTGAATTTTCTCCTACTCTCCCAAGTTAAATGTTGGAAGGCAAAGACACTTGGTTTAACCCCGGGAGAACTGGGGGTTTTAACCTAGCTCTGCCACTGATTAGCTGGGTAAGAAGACATTTTTCTAGTAGCCAATCTACAGTATAAAGAACTTAGATGCTCTTGATCCTTACAGTAAACATGCTCACTTCCAGGCTTGACTAACAAGTTCTATCCCTGAGAGAGATAGAGACAGAGACAGACACAGACACACACAGATGAGAAAGAGAGAGAGAGAGAGAGAGAGAGAGAGAGAGAGAGAGAGAGAGAGAGAGAGAGAGAGAGAGAGAGAGAGAGAGAGAGAGAGAGAGAGAGAGAGAGGATGTAAAGTTGTCTGTGTTTTGTATAGCTCTGCTGTGGGTCTTTTTGTATTGACTCAGATATCTTTCAATATTCTTTTTCCTTGCAAGAAGGTGGAGTAAATGTTGAATGCCAACTACTGTACTTTTGCCTAGTGCTTCACCTGCACGTTGCCCCCGATTGGCCCTCACCACTCTGAAGGGATGCTGACAGGCACTTTGACTACACCCATCTTAACCCACGGAAATGAAGGGACTGGGGTTAACGAATCACTCAAGGGTAACCACCACATAGAAGAGAGTTAGAAATAACAACACCATGTTTGGGAACTGGAAAGGAGGTCAGTGTGTAAGAGCACTTGACATTCTTGCAGGGGATCCGGATTAATTCCTACACGCCCATGGTGGCTCACAATTTATTGTAAGTCCAGTCCCAAGTGATCTGCTGTTCTCTTCTGACCTCGGAGGGTCTCAGACATGCCCACAAATAGCCATGGTGCACACGCATACATGGAGTCCGCAAAACATTCATGCATGCGAAACAAATACATCTTTAGAATTAATATTTTTGTACACCTTAAGCTCCATGACTTATTTTTTAAATGAACTCACATTTTTCTTATTTTTATCTCTTTTAGATTTAATTTCTATTTCTCAATCAATGTGACAGAACTGAAAGCTTTCTAATAAAATATTATGTGTTACCTGCCTCTCTTTCCATCCACTGGAAAAGGCAGGTTTCACATATATTATTCAGTGGAGTATAATATTATTACAACTGATCAGTTTTGGTCAGGCAAATGGATTTACTATTACTACCATCTAGCTACCTCCCATTTAAAAGAATAGATGTAATTTGGGAATGAAAGCTGGCCTGTGTTTGCTATGGCTCTGCAGGCCTGGTCATTGCTTGAGGCACTTTGCCAGGTTGACATTATTTTTTTTTCTCATCTATTGTTCATTTGCTCAGCCCCTCTGGCTCCTCATTTTCACTTGATGGCTTGTTTGTTCAGAGTCCTGTGTAACCCAGGGTGTACTTGAACTAAATATATGACTTGAGGATGACCTTGAACTCCTGATCTTGCCTCCTCCCCCCCCCCCCAAGCCCTCTGACTATGCATACTCCAGCTTATTTGCTTGTTTTTATGTTTGTTACATTTCCCCAACAACTCCACCACCTGTAACATAATGTGGAGTTGATATTCTTTCCCAAAGTGTGAAGAGTTTCAAACACTTGCATCCATTATCTTATTGGATACTTTCTTCCTGGTCCCTGACCTCAGGTTGAGCTGTTTACCTGTCAGCTTGGGCATAATTGTCTGTCATAGTGGGGACTTATTTATAATTTTCTTATGATCAGTCTTATCTTCCTTTGTTGTAGCTCAAAAAACAAAAACAAACAAATAAACAAACAAACAAAGAACAAAACCAAAACCAAACCACTGGGAAATACATTTTTTTGAGTACTTGAAAACAAAAATGTTTTCATTCTCTAGTGATAGGTTGGTTGGGTATAGAATTTTTGATTGAATTTTTTTTTTTTTTTTACTTATATCTTGCTAGTTTGTTATTGTTGATAACTTTAATGGTATTCCTATTTCCAGTTGATTGCCTTTCTCTTCCTTCCCCCAATTTATGAGACTTTGTTACTCACTGTTTTAGGGCAGGTCTTACATCAAGTACTTTGAGGAACTAATATAGTGTTTTTTCTGCTCTTCTGCATGCAGTGGGTGGATGTGCTGATGTGGCCACACTGCACGCCCCTGAATGCTCTGTCTCCCTCTCATACATGATCACTATCGCCTCCTTCAATCCTCTTCCTGAAAAAGTGGGAGCATACATCTGTGATCCTGGTCTTCAGGAGGCTGCAGCAGGAGGCTTGCTGCAAGTTGGAAGCCAGCCCAGACTGCATAGTGAGAACAGGCCAGCTAAGGCTATAGTCTGGGGATCTCAGTGGTAAGAGCCTTGGTGCTCCAGCAGAGGATTGGAGTTCAGCTTGCAACACCCACACAGTGGCTCATAACTCCGGTTCCAGGGATCCAACACCCTTTTTCTGGCTTGCTTGGGCACCAGGCACACACATGATGCACACACATGCTGGTGAAGCACACATACATTTAAAATAAAAATGAATAAATCTTTTAAAAAAAAACACTGAAAAATTAAACAAAACAATGAATACAACAGCGTGAACACCAAAGAGTGGAGGAAAAACAGAAACAAAAACCGAAACCCAAGAAGTAGAATTTTGCACTCCTCCTAATTTGTAGGATATTTCCCAGGCTTTATTTCCAAGCATGTTATTGCATTTGACTTTCTGGTTACTCATTTTTATGTATGTTTGTTTTTGTGCTATGTACCCTGTACCCACCCCCATCCCCGCATTTCCCCTCCCTCATCCTCCATTCTAGTTCTTTGTTGCAAAATCTTTACACTCTACTTGACTTCATTTTCCCTAATATCCGTCTCCCTCTCCCTGACCCCTGGCTTCTATTTTGTGTGTCTTGTGAAACTTTACTGTCCCTACTTCATAAAGAATTATGAACAGTGAGTGCGACAGAGTAGGGCTTGGCGCCCAGCAGACTTTCTTGTAGGATAGGGCAAAGGCTCGTCATTTGGTCAGGTGACTCCAGATGACAGTATGTTTTTGTCCTGGAATCCTTCCAGTTCTGCATAATCATCTTTCAGTAGTCTGGTACTGTTCTGGGAACTAGTAAGAAAATGTGCTGTTCAGATGTAAACTTCCCCTGTACTTTAACATTTTCAACCGTGAATCTAACTTCTGCCTAGTATTTTGCTGACGTTCCAGGTCTGGAGTCTTTGTTTTTATTCCCTAAGAGACTGAACTTTCTTTCTATATTGGTTTGTGGTTAGAATAGTCTTTCCCTACTTAGGGCGGGGGCAGAGGGACTAAAACTTGTGGGAACAGGACCTATGATGGGGGTGAGACGCAATGGAATCACCTGACGAATCCTGAGAAATTCAACTCCAGAGACCAGCGTCAGGTTGCAGATCTGAGTTTATTGCCCAGCCCATAAGCTTATATACAGAGTTTGAGCCAATCCCAAGTCCCTAAATCCTCGGCCAGTTGTTTCATGGTGCCCCAAAGAAAGTCCTGCGTGATGAGGTAACTCAGAAGGAGTTGGGGGCGGAGACGGGGGGGGGGGTAGGGTCATATCCTCACCTGTAAGGACTTCTGAGAAGATCAGAAGCAGTCACCGCCCTGGCCTTGATTCCCTTTTGCTCTCTTAAAGGTGTGCCTGGAGTCATCTGAGATCTAATGCCATGTTCTGCAGACCAGGACTCTTTGAGGAGTCTCAGGAGCCTGTGCTGCCTCCATCCCACATTTTCCTTCCCAAGGTTGACCTCCACATCCCCAAAGAATCATTTCTTCACCATCACCAATACACCCTAGAACCCAAACTCTGCCTTCTTTGGTAACTGTTTCCTTATTTGGAATCTGTCCTGGGCCCCTTAGACTCATTTCTAGTTGCTCATCTTTGCAGACACGTACATTGCTTCCCTCATTGATATTTCTAAATGCATAGCCACCTCTGATCGCTAATATAATCTTTCCTCATTTCTTTCTTTGGTATCGTGAGCTGACACCTCTAAACTCTAAAACGGAGCAAATGTGCTTCCAATTACAGGAGCAAAATCTTTCTGCTCACGCTGCTGAGGTTTGCAGAGGGAATAGTTATGGGTGCTGTATTTATTTGAGTCAGGGTTTTACTATGTCGGACAGGCTGGTCTTGAACTCCAGATGTCCCATTTCTGCCTTTCCAGTGTTGGGTTTACAGACCTGCATCCCCATGCCCAGGTAGATGGATATACTTGATTCACGTTGCTTAAGAGGAATCATAGTCTGTGCCTTTTAAAAATAATTAGATTTCATAAAAGACAAATTTCTACGACCAAGTCTTGGCAATTTATTATTGGGGGGGGGGAAGGTAAGGTAATATGTGTGGATATTTGGAAAGAAAAGTTTAAGAATGCTCATTTTATTTTCAATTAAAAATTATATTAGACCAGCCTAGTGAATTTAGAATCTTTGGATTTATTCCTCTGGAATTACTTTTAACAATATGTTTGAAATGTGTTAAGTAGAAAAATTGGCAGAAGGAGGAGTGGTGTGTGTGTTTGCAAGCATGACAGCAAGCGAGAGGGATAGAGGGAAAGAACGGGTCCAAGGGGAAGCAGAATGCTAGCTTTTGGTTGGGAGGGTGTGATGTTTCAGATTATAGCCATGCACACATCTCCCACATCACTCATACTTGTTAGTGAATATTTAAATCTGACTTTTTCTTTATTCCCCATTCTCAAGAGTCCATCTAAGCTCTCTTACTAGAGATGCTGCCTGGCTGGCTTACGAGGTCCTACGAGGGTGTTTCCTGCTCTGAGACTGAGCTGTCTGCTACACTCTTTATTTCCAGCTGCTTTCAGAGGTCTTGTGTGAGTCAGTGGTGAACAAGAGCCAGAGCAGAGCCCACCTTTCAGTTGGGTAATTCTGCCTTCTTTAGTCTGAATTGGAGCTTTTGCTTCTAGAGTAACAAAATTCAGAATCAGTGGACTTATTTTCCTCTATTCTTTAAAAAGTATCTTTTGAATGTCCTTTGAAAACATTGGCAATGAGAACTCTTGGGCTTGTGTCTACCATATTACATTTTTTTAAAGTAGTATAAATAGAAGTGAACATAATGCCCCAAATATCCAAGAGTCCCTGATATTAGTTAATTGTTGAGAGAATAATTGTACTCATGTTTCTTCTTGGACAAATGGTAATCACTAGTTCTAAACAATTTAACTTTACTTCAGTGAAACTGGCTTTTGCCCTTTTCCCTCTTCGTGAGTTATTTTTTACCCCCCCCCCCCCACCAGAGTGATGGCTGCTGTCACCAGTCCTGTGAATTCCTTCAGTGTTGTTTAGCCTGCTAGGATGTGACAACCTGGGAGTTTAAACATTTTTTGGTCATAGAAGACACTGAAACATCAGCCAAGAGCTTACTAGTTTGTAAGCCCAACACAAGGTAGATCTATTCAAAGACAGACATTGCCTCTATTCATTTTTGCTTTCTGTACTTTGAACTCATCATAGTTGCTCATAAAACGTCAAAGGAAAAAGTTTGAGGGAGAAAGAGGATCTAGGGGAAGCAGAGATTCTGTGTGATCCTTATGTAAATACTTTCATATGAATTTAATGTATTCAAGTCTATTTAAAGGGTATTATTGAGAGGAGGCCTTCAGGGCTGCACGTTCAGGCTACGGTGAATGATTACAGTAGTCAGATGGCAAGAGATGTGTGTTTTTAATGGGCAAATCCTTCACTCAAATACACGTTCCAGTCGGTGTGTGGTTGAGCTGTGATCTCTCTTGTTAGAGAGACAGACTCCAGTGTACCCTTTGAATTACCTTTACTCATTAGAGGCAATAAGAATTGGCCACTTTCCACAAGTCTGAAAGTGACACTACCTTAGACATGAGAAAGACGTAGCTGAGTTTAAACTTCAGCTGGTAGGAAAAGAAAGGAAAAGCCAACGAGATTGTCCACTAACGGAGGATCCTAAAGAGTTTGGATTTTCTTTTCCCTTTTCTTTTTTTCACTGGAATGAAAAGGAGTGGCCTCTAACAAAATCTCTTAACTCTGCCCCCCTCTTTCTGAACACCAGAATGTGGAAAAGGTGTGAAAGTAAGGGGCAAGCCAAAGTTCAGGCTCTACAGGGCATGGTTCGCACTATTGTGTCCTGGAAATGGATTGGTTTTTTTGTACAAGTGAGAATCATTTGCCTTTCTTCTTTTGCAAAGGAGCCTTTTTTCCCCAGGACCTTTGTTTTCCTCTTAAGTCATTGCTGAGGTATTTGCAAACCAAGCCAGCCAGCACTTTATGTTTTATTCACCAAAGGAGAACAAAGCAGTTGCAAACAGAAGTGGGCTGGTAAACACTGGAAATGCACACAAGTTAGAGGACTTGATCTGTTTCTGCTACCAACATGCACTTCAGCCTTTCTCATGCACTTCCGTCATCTGTGAAATGGGGTTAATAGAGGATTTTCTCTGTGAAGTGGGATGATGGAGATTAAAAGAGATGACGTGGGTACATTATTCCCAAAATAAACTCGGAGTGAATCTTAACAATAATATTATGACTGTGGTTACAACCAAAACTTTTCTGCTCCAGCTGTCAGAAATGTCTGCTGAGTTTCACGTTCTTGTTCGTACCGCCTGCTCCTTGGTGGAGCTCCAACAACACTCGAGGGTGCTTGCCTGCAATTTGTGCGCAGCTTCCTCTCAAGGGTTCAGCTAACAGGCCCGTATAGAGAAAGCATAAAAGTAGAAGACACATCTCAGCTTATGCCATTAAATCTTGGAAAGTCATCTCAAGGAAAAAATAAGACACCGCTGAAAACGGGAAAGAGCCCTTTCTGGAAATCACTTCTGCTTTTCTGAAGAAAAAAAAAAAAAAAAAAAAAACCAACCCAAAACCCGATGTCGCAATATTTTTCAAGAGAGAATAGTGTCCCAGACGAAGGAGGAAACATAGACAAGAGAAAAGAAGATTTGGAGCAGTTCTTTGTTGGGCACGAGGAGCCCCGATTTCACGATGAAGAGCGGCCCGCGGCTGAGGTCGCCCCACGGGAGCAGCTTCGCTCCCCATGCAGCCCCTTACCCTACTCCGCTCTGTCCCTGCACGCCACAACGTGGTCAGACCGCGGTGCCTTTAAGACTTTGCTAGCTGCACATGCTCAGCTCTTTGTGTGTAGTTGGGAGTTTTTAAGAAAAAAAAAAAAGAAGAAGAAGAAACGTGCAGGAGACCGGGGGAGCGCTGGGGCGGGCGCCTCACTTTTGCAACCCGCGGAGTACAAGGTTGCCTTCCTGTCGAGGCCCCGAAGTCGGAGTGGGTTTCTCCTCCGTGGGCTCCGCGGCGCGGGCCACACCTGGGGACGCACTCCCAGCGGTGCCCGCCGGCCGGGTGGGCGCGCGGGGGAGTCCCAGGTCCCCGTCAGGGGCCGGGCGAGACCACTGCGCCCGAACCGAGGGGGGTGGCCACGAGAGTGCGTACGCACAAGGCTGCGGGGATGTCTCTCCGCAGCTTGGGCTGCGACCGTGGCCACGGAGACTGTGTTTGGAGGGCGGAGGAAAGCAGGCTGCTGCGGAATCTCGGGTTGGCAGGAGGGCGGCGGGGTACCGATGGCCGCCCTCCCCTCCCCGCGTGCTCCTGTTGGACGCTCCCATTTCGGGGGCTCCCGCGCGGCCCCGCCCTCCCGGGCGAGCCTCGGCATTCGGCGCGGGGCGCGGGCGAGGCGGGGCCGTGCGGGTCCCCTCCCCCTCCCCGCCTGGTCCCCTCCCCCTCGGGTCCCCTCCGGAGCGCGGGGCGCCGCCGGCTCTTCGCTCCGCTCCTGGAGCTACCGTGGCTGCAGGGTTCGGCTCGCCGAGGACAAGGTCAGGGGAGCGGGCGGCGATGCCCAAGTGTGACTGGAGGCAGCCGACCGGAGGCCGCCGCGCCTGGGATCCGCCGCTCCGGACCGGACAGCGGGACGGGGGTCGGCGCCGTTGAGGAGCCGAGGAACGGCAGCGGCGGCGGCGAGGTCCTCTGCGGCCGGGATCCCGCTCAGCGGCATCCCCGTGCGCTCCCGCGAGCGCAGCCCCGCCTGGCCGGGACGCCGGGGAAGATGGAGCCGGGGGTCCGGGCCCGCTCGGGTGCCCCGCAGCCGGCCTCCCCGGTGCTGTGGAGGGCTCGGCCGGCGGGCGGTGGGGGCGCCTCCTCCTGGCTGCTGCTGGACGGGAACAGCTGGCTGCTGTGCTATGGCTTCCTCTACCTGGCGCTCTATGCTCAGGTGTCCCAGTCCAAGCCCTGCGAGAGGACTGGCTCCTGCTTCTCCGGCCGCTGTGTCAACTCCACCTGCCTGTGCGACCCGGGCTGGGTGGGGGACCAGTGCCAGCACTGCCAGGGCAGGTTCAAGTAAGTGCCATCGTGGGACCCCAAGCCTCAGCCCTGCCCCGCCAGCGTATCTCCCTGCCCCGCTCTGGCCTCGGGGTCTCCGGGGTCCCCGAGCTCAGAGCGCCCAGGAGGGGGCCCTGCCCTGCGCCCTTCCAGCCTCCGGGTGTCCCGGGGAGCTCCAGCCGGCGCCCAGCCCGGGCTGACTCGGTGCTTTCCGCACGTCCTCAGCGGCTTGTCATCCTCTGCGCAGAAAGAATGTTCTCACTCCAATTCGTGCCAAACTCCGCCAATTAGGACAGTATCTGTTTCCATCAGAAACGGAGGAAATAACTCATGAAAAATCCATGAACACTGTGAGAAGTCAGAGGCGTCAGGGTTTAAAGTTGTGGCCCAGCTCCTTCCCTGTGCTGTTCCTCTCTAATCAGAGAGCACGCCTCAGTTTACTAATCGTCGAGTGTGGTCAATAGGGTTTACAATGGGCAAACTATGGTCTGTACCTTGTTAAAAGTTCCTAGGTCGGTCCTCTCATTCATTCCCCATAAGTCTATATAACTTACTGGAATTTTACGCCTCCTATTCAGAATCTACCGAGAGAAATCCAGGCAGCAATTTAAGTTAACTCGATCAAGGTTATGCAGAAAATGCTGAGTCGTGATTCCAAACCAGCCAGCTTCCTTCCAGAATATGCATTTAGAGGTGTTGAGTGTGTCAGGAAGGCCATGGCTTTGTGTGACTTTTGACAGGTGTATGGGGGACAGCAGTTTGGTTTTTCTGAAAAGCAAGATGCTAAGGAGCTCGCATCTCTGGGGAAGAGACACTTCTCCCTATTGGCTGATGCTTATTAGATTTCTGCCCCTATAAAAAGAAGTGGGGTGGCCATTGGGAAGGTGGAGAAGTGAGTTTCTCTGAGAAACTGCAGGAAAGCGGTCATCAAGAAAGCTTGTCCTAGATATTTAACATGAAGTTTATGGCTGGTTGTGGTTGTGAAATAATACTATGTAGATGGCTAGTATTTGTTGTGGAGATGAAAGCAGAATCTAGGTAAAGTATCTCTGGCTTTGAGCCAAAGGTAAGAATATGGCTGACATTATTAATCTATTTCAGGGTGGCTTCCTTGGAGTTTTAATCACAGCATATTTTTTCTTTACTTTCTTTCCCACATTTTTACTGTTGCTGGCTAGAGCAATACTGCCCATATTCAGTGTAAAAATGTTTTAAATGATACTTTGAAAATTTAAGTTGATTTTATTCTTTAGTTTTTGGTTTTGGAGGGAAATCTTAGGTGAAATTTCATAAAATTGGTTTGGAGCAGTAAGTATTTCCAGACTTCAAAGTTTCAGGAATGAATACGTAAGTTTTATAGATACCTTTAAAGTAGTTTAAAAAGAGAGGTGCCAATGAAAAGTTTTACAATGAGAAAGCAAGATCTCCTGAGTAGCATTATTTCCCCTGTCAGTGGTAGTGTTAGCCAGCCCTTTACCTGTTAAGAGGATATCTTGTGGGAGCAATGGACAAGGAAAAAGCTACACTCACTTGTCATGGTTTTCTACAGAGTAGGATTGTTCGAACTGGCGGTGAGTTAGCTCCATTTATCTAAAGAGGCTGTGCAGCACCACGGGCTGAGACCTTCTGTCCAGTCCTGTGTTTTGTAGTAGGGATGCTTGTTAACAGCTAGATAGCTAGATCAGCACTCTGTGACTTCTCTTAGATGCTGTCCCAATAAGTAAGAGAAATCACCCTGATCAAGTTAAAAGTAACCAAGTAACACTGAAAGATGTTCATAAACTAGATACATCGTTAACAGGAGAGTAGATATACTTAAATGAGGTTAAGTCCTGAACTTATTGAATAGTCATCCTTGGGAAGCTGTTATTCTTCTGATTCAAGTGCCGCTTAATGTTTCTATGAAATACAAGTTATTAGGGTAAAAATACATAGTACATGTCTGTGTTTTCTCAGGCATACTTTTAGGGGCAAAGAAAGTGTATTTGATGTTAAAGACTTCGGACATTTAGAAGTACAGAACTATTCTTGGTAAAGTACATTGTGAGCTATGAACAGTTTATTTGAAGATGTGTTTTCATGGCAAAAGAACCGAACTTGACGATTATAGCTCAAGTCTTTACTAGGCTGAACATGCTAGCAGCCTTACACATAGTCGTGAAAAGTGATTGATTAATCTTAGTAAGCAGGTGTCAAAATTAATTGGTATGTTACCTTAGTCTTTTTCTATTATAGATGTTGCAGCTAGGGAATGAACATTCTTCAAATGCCTTTTTGCATCTGAAGATTGACATTGGGGTAGAAATGTAGGCGCCAACGGTATTAGAAGTGATACTCCAGATCTCCTGGCATTCACTGTAGCCTTTTGTTTGTTTCCATTTGAAAAGAATAAACCCTTCAAAATTGTAAGACATTTCTGACAAAAGCAAAATAAAATGACCACTTGTTTTCACTAATGCCAGACTAAAGGTTTTAGGAGTGAGACTCAGAAAGTGCCTTGCCAGTGTGAAATAGAATCAAGACTATGGTAGGCCCTAATTGAAATTATATTTCAGTAGCATTGCATAACGTTAGGCTGAAAAACATTCTGATGTAATCTACGAATGATAGTATAGATGACAAATGATATTTTTGTTAGAAGCTGGTTAAATTATTTTTGTAGATCAGTTGAAAGTTTTATTTATAAGAATCGGTATTTTGTATTGAAACTTAGACTTTTTTTTTTTTTTGCTACTGTAGCTTTGATATTCATCACCAATCTCTTAAGTCTGAGGTTGGGAAATACATTACGGTATGTGACTTATTTGTAAACATAGAATTATAAACATTCGTGTATGGCGTACTTTAAGAATCATTGACTTTATTCTCTACATAATTTTTAGAACTTCAGGTTAGTCAAATTTGGATTCTGAATAGCACATATTTATGATGGAATTATATTTTTAGTAACTGCTATAATAGTGAATATATACTGTGAAGTAGTGGAATGTTTTCTGTCAACAAAAGAGGCAGGATTAGAATTTTAATTATTTTTTCTAAGCTACTTTTTTTTTTCTTTAAGAAAAGGTCTCTTCACATAACTGGTTGTGGAATGCACTATGTAGACCAGGCTGGCTTTGAATACAGAGAGATCCTCCTGCCTCTGCCACCATGCCAGCTGTAAGCTACTCTTTAAGTGATATATTTATATAGAATCTTTATTGTTAATGACAGGAAAACTTTGAGTAATGTGAAAAATCGAATGTTCTCTGTCCACGTCTTCATCTTCTAAGCAAAATTATAATTTATATTATCATTTATATTATTAAAATGTGTAATCTCATAGTAGGGATTTAAAATAATTTAAGTGGATCAGTCAGTCTAAATTGTGAAGTAGGTATCTTCCTTTTCTTTCCATTATTTGGCTTCTTAAGCAATCAGATTACTCCTCCGCTTGTTCTCTCAGCTTCTTGTGAATTTCTTTGGCCTTAGGGTACCTGACACAGTCCTTACTTCTTTACTGTCTAGTCTTTGCTTGAGTAATTAATGTTGCCATCTAATTTTAGCCTGGCTACCAGTTTCTAAAGGAGGCTTTTTTGACTCCCCAGTCAGTCATACCTTCTTACATACTGCTGTAGTACAGCTTTTCCTACTTAGTGCTTTAAAAATGTACTAATTATTTTTTCTTTAAATTAACACACAAGAAATTACAATTTCATCTTAGTAATTTTTTCTGCGATCCACATGCTTTGCAAATGCTATGCTGAGTTGCAGTTTAAAATTTATTTTTTGAAATATGTGGTGTGTATGTACATGTATGTATGTGTGCATATGTGTGTGTGTATGTGTAGTGTGTGTGTGTGTGTGTGCATGTATGTCTGGGTATTTGTGTGCATGTGTGTATGTGCATGTATGTGTGGTTTGTGTGTAGTGTATATGTGTGGGTATGTGCATATATTTATGTGTGTGCATATGTGTATGTGGTATGTGTGTAGTGTGGGTGTGTAGTGTGTGTGCACACACATGTGTGAAATGAGAAGTGTAGAAGAGGGCCCTGGAATCCTGGAAATCAGTTACAGGCAGTTGTGAGCTAGCTAGCATTCAGCATACTGGGAACTGAACTCAGTCCCTGTGCAAGAGCAGTATGTGTTTCTAACCTTTGACCTGTTTTTGTAGCCCCTGAGCTACAATTTGTAATGTACAATTTATTTATTTAAGGGTTAGAATTTGGGAAGTTTTGTCTTATGTATATATCTGTGAAATGATCACAGTGATAATGACCATGAAAGTACCTCCCCTTCTCTCCTGTTGCCTTTCCTTGTTGCTCAGAAATTGCAGATCTTTGTTCTCTCAGTACAGATTCATTGGGGTTTTCTAGAGTTTCTTTTTTGTAAGTGGAGTCATTTGTTACATTTTCCTTTAAACGGCTTCTTTCACTATGTATCATTTTGAGACTCGTTCTGTTCCTTTGATTTCAGAACAGTTTCTGATTCATGGACACACCCGTTTGCTCTTCCTTTTGCCCTCTGATGGGATCTTGGGTTGTTTCCAGTTCTTATTATTCCTTATAAAGTGAATGAACTCCCTGTAAAAGTCTTTGTGTGGACATAGGCTTTAGTTTCTCTAGGAGAAATACCAAATAGTGCATTGTCTGAATCTTACGGTAAATACACGATTAATTGTTTTTAAAGTAAAGACATTTTATATGCATGGATGTTTTCCCTGCACATATGTATGCACCTCCCAGAGGCCAGAAAGGGTGGCATATCCCTTGGAACTGGAGTTAGGGACAGTTGTGAGCCACGTTATGAGTGCTGGAAATTGAACCTGGGTCCTGGGAGAGTAGCTCGTGCTCTAAACTGCAGCCATCCCCCCTGTCAAATACAGAAACTTTTCGAGTAGTTATGAGAATGCTCTAGTTAATACATATTCTTATTAACATTTCTCTGTTTAAATTGTAACAATTCTAATGGATAAGCAGTATGTCACTGGCCTTTTCTTTTCTTTCTTTTTTTTTTTTTTTTTTTTGTTTTTTTTTTTTATTTTTTGGTTTTTTTGTTTTTTTTTTTTTTTTTTTTTTTTTTTTTTTTTTGGTTTTTCGAGACAGGGTTTCTCTGTGTAGCCCTGGCTGTCCTGGAACTCACTTTGTAGACCAGGCTGGCCTCGAACTCAGAAATCCNCCTGCCTCTGCCTCTCGAGTGCTGGGATTAAAGGCCTGCACCACCACACGTTCATTTTGTGTGTGTGTGTGTGTGTGTGCACTCATGTGACAGACCATAGTACACATGTAGCAGCGGTAAGGTGTCAGGTCTATGGTGGGGTTCTGGGATGGGACTCAGGCTGTGAGAATTAACCCTTACCCTGCTGAGCTGTCTCCTTGGCCCTCACTGGCCTTTCTCTGTGTTCCCCTCATGACTAATGATACCAGATATCTTGTCATGTGAGTACTTGCTATCTGATTGTCTTCTTTAGTGCAGAAACTTTCAAATCTTGTGTGTATTCCATTTCCCCCCTTAATTTTGATTTTTATTTTGATTTCTTTCATCTATTGGATAGTTCTTTATCATTTGGAAGTATTTTCTACCAGGCTGGGACTATCTTTTATTTTCTTTATTTTTAATTTGTCTCTATTTTCTAAATATTTTAATTTAATTTCTTTTTAAACAATTAATTAATTTATTTTATGTATGAGTGCTCTATCTGCATGTATACCTGAGTGCCAGAAGAAGGTGTCAGACCTCACTATAGGTGGCTGTGAGCCACCATGTGGTTGCTGGGAATTGAACTCAGGACCTCTGGGAAGAACAGTCAGTGCTCTTAACTGCTGAGCCATCTCTCCCGTACCTAATTTAATTTCTTATTTTTTAATGTATCTTTGTATGTGTGAGCATGTGAGTATGATTAATGAGTGTATACATATGTGTGCATGTGAGTGTGTGCATGTGAGTGTGTGCATGTGAGTATATACATGTGAATGTGTATGTGAGTGTGTGCATGTGAGTTTATACATGTGAATGTGTGCATGTGAGTGTGCATGTGAGTGTATACATGTGAATGTGTGTATGTGTGTGCATGTGAGTGTATACATATGAATGTGCATGTGAGTGTGTACATGTGAGTGTATACATGTGAATGTGCACATGTGAGTGTATACATGTGAATGTGCGCATGTGAGTGTGTGCATGTGAGTGTATATATGTGAATGTGTGCATGTGAGCATGTAATGGAGTTGCAGGAGGATTTGAGCTGCCCATCATGCTGGGAACTGAACTTGGATCTTCTGCAAGAGCAGTAGTGTTAATCACTGAGCCCCCCCGCACCCCCCCATTACCTTTTCTTTCTCTTACTACTTCTTGTCAAATAGCAGAGGCTTTCACATGGGCTGGTTTTGGTGTTCTAGTAATGCTGATCTCATAGACTGGAGCCTCTTTATTTGCTGGAAGAATTTTTGTGGAATTTGCAGTATTTGTTTGGTAGAATTTACCACTTGTCTTAGGGTTTCTGTTGCTGTGATGAATACCACAGCCAAGAGCAACATGGGAGGGAAGGGCTTATTACATCTTTCAACTCTAAGCTGCACTTCGACTTTGAGAGAAGTCAGGACAGGAGTTCAAGGCAAGAAGTAGAGTAGAAGCCACAGAGAAACTGCTTGCTGGCCAGATCTCCCTGGCTTGCTCAGTCACAACTCACAGGCAAATGCCCGGATGTGGCAGGCCAGTCACACTGGATTGGATGCTCCTGTACCAATATAAGTCAAAAAAAAAAAAAAAAATGCCCCACAGACTTGCCTCCAGGCCAATCTGATGGAGTTATTTCCTCAACTGAGGTTTCTTCTTCTCAGATATGTCTAGCTTATATCAAATTGACAAAATCAAACCAAACCAAAAGGAAGCCAAACACACAACTCTTCCCTAATAGCAAAGAACACACAAACAATAACAACATAATAACCAGCCAGTGAAGCCCTCTAGGCCGGAGATTTTATTGATTATCCAGAGATAACAGGGGAATCTACATAACCCTGGTCTCAGAAATGACATCTCATCCGTGGCTCCAAAAGCACTGACCTCAGAGTCCAAACAGACATGCCAGATGGCCTGATGGTAGAAAGTGTCTGTGCAGGGAGCCACACCAAGAGCCCTGTGACGCCCCTGGGAGTGCCTGTCCTCTGTGGGTGAAGCTCAGGGATGGTAAAGCTTTCCTTGGGGTTCTGCGTGAGAACAGTTGATCAGTGGGTACCTAAGCTAGCAAAGCAGAGCTCCCAAGCTCCATCCTTCCAGATGCTTACAGCCGGAGGCTTCCTACAGGCGCCTGCGGAGATTAGCTAACTTCTCTCCGGCTCTACAACATAAGCACTGAGGTTCTGGGTTGTGGCTGTAGTAGGTGCCACCCCATCATGGTGTGCAAAGCAGTTTTCGGCAAGAGGTAATAAGTAGTAGACTGAAAATAAACTTTATGGATTGAAAAAGAATTGAAATTCGTGAAAATCATACATTACATGAGGGACTCCTGTCCAAATTAACAAACTCAAACAACAAGGAAACTACCTGTGTAGAAGTAGTCAATGGGCTTGAATTCCCTTACGATGTACAGAAGGAAAAAAAAAAAACCCATAAGATTTATGTCCAGTATCTCTAAGCATTAGGGAAATGCAAATTAAAGCTATAATTACCCCGTACCTGTTAGAAAAAGCTATTATTGAAAAGATGAAAGATTGCACATGTTGGCTAGAATGTGAAGAATCGGAAAACTGTTTAGTGGAGATGTAAATCACTTCACCCATTTTGGAAATAGTGGGAAGGTTCTTAAAAAAAACCCTGAAAATAGAATTACCATGTGATTCAGCAGTTCCACTTCTGGCGATATGTCTTCAATCCTATGTTTGCTGTAGCGGTGTTCACAGTCGTTCAAACTTGGGAGAACATAAGTGCTCATCAATAGTCAGAGGGGTTGGAAGAAGTGGTGTGAGTGCTCTGTGACATAGAGCCTGAATGGAAATGACGTCAGCCATTTGCAACATGAAATACATTGTAGCAAGTGGATACGCCAGGACCAGGAAGGGAGTACTAGCCCTGATCTCATTTACAGGCAGCGCTGAAATGTGAACTTGAACTCAAGTGTGGGCTGCTGTTGAGAGGGATGGGCTGGGTAAGGAAGGGATGTTCGGAATGGTGTGACATGTACGAGGTTTCAGTTAGATGAGAGGAAGTCCCGACGTTCCCTTGTACAGCAAGGTGATTTATGTATATTTCAGAATCCTTAAAGGTGAATTAAATGTTATTATACAGAAAGCTAAGTATGTGAAGTGATAGGTTTGTTAATTAGTGCATGTATGTTCCTTTGAAAGCTAGAGGGTAGCCCTGGCTATTGTTCCTCACATGCTGTCTTCCTTTTCCTCCTCCCTCCTTCCTCCCTCCCTCCCTCCCTCCTTCCCTCCCTCCTTCCTTCCTACCTCTTTTCCTCCCTATTTTTGTTTTGAGACGGTGTTTCAGCAAGTATGTTGGACTGAATGGCCGATGATCCCCAGGGATCTGTCTCTGCCTCCCGAATTCTGGGATTATGTGCTCTTGTCAACAACCCCAGCTACCTCCCCATCCGTAGTGCATACATGTTGAAACATCATATTGTACCCAGAAATATGTACAAGTAGTATTTGCTAATACATGTAAAACACTGAAGATGTACCCAACAGACTCGTGAATAATGTTTCAACTAGAAAATCTGTTTGGAGAAAGACAGCTTGGGCTGGATAGATACTTGATGTGGTAAAGTGCTCACCGTGGAAGCATGAGGATCCAAGTTCAAGTCCCGGAACCCACGTGCTAGCGTGTGCTTGTGGGCCAGCAAACCCCAGCAATGCTCTGGTCTTTGTCCACAAAATGTCCCATGCAGCCACAGGGTTTTGTTTTGTTTTGTTTTAAAACATGGGTATTGGGCTCTGAAGTTAGGCACCCACACTTGTACTACTTTTGGAAGCATCTCTCCTGCCCAACAAACCACTTCTGTAAAAGGTTGCATATTGGACACCTACGGCTTTGTTGCTCGGATAGTTTCTGTGCTCTCAGTGTTGTCTTTGTGGTATGTTAGCAGCGTTAGTATAAATAAATGGGTGGAGCTGTGTTCTGATAATTCCTCATTTATGCAGACAGTTGACCAGCAGTTTAGAGCCCTAATCTAAATTAACGCGTCTCTGCTTCTTAGGTAAAGAACATGCATGTTGTAGTTTAATGTTAGTTGGGTGTAGTGGTTTACAAGTATAATGCAAAATTCCATAGTTTACTACAGGAGGATTTTTATGATTGCCAAGGCCAGCCTGGGCTGTGCATAAAGTCCTAGGCTAGCCAGAGTTACATTGTAAGTACCTGTTTTAAAAAATTAAAAGTTTGAGCCGGGCGTGGTGGCGCACACCTTTAATCCCAGCACTCGGGAGGCAGAGGTAGGCAGATTTCTGAGTTCGAGACCAGCCTGGTCTACAAAGTGAGTTCCAGGACAGCCAGTGCTACACAGAGAATCCCTGTCTTGGACCCCCTCCCCCCAAAAAAAATTAAAAGTTTGAAATTTAGAGTGTATTTTCCAGACTTTGAAATTTAGAGTGCATTTTCCAAACTTTGTTAAATAGTTGAATTATTTGTTACTTAAGTTTTGGGAGATGTGCACAAAGAGGCAATATAAGGGCATTAGGAATAGGAAGTAAGTGAATAAATTGAAAACTAGGTGTTTGTTGTCACCTATGGCTTTGGAGTTTTAAAACTTGTTTTATAATAGTTCCAGATTGTGCATAAGTGTAACAGCAATTCTTTAAGGTGACATTTGGAAGAATTAAGAAGATCAGAGACTTGAAAGAGAAAATTGTTCTTATTGTAGGACATCAGTCAGTTCTTATTGTGGGGTGTGTGTGAGTGGGCTCTCACTGTGGGGTGTGAGTGGGCTTATTCTTATTCCTACATCTTAGTGGTGAGAAGAGGTTTCCATTCTATCTTCATGGCTGATGTCAGCCTCCCGTGCTGACACTAGAATAGATGGCATTCCTCTGTAGTAAGTAGAGAGAAGTTAAGTTCTTGGTAGAGTCTGCGGCTAGTGATGTGGGATGGAGGCAGGGAAGATGTTCAGGGCTGGGGTGTTGTCTTACGATCCTTGTCGTGCCACTGAAGCTGGGCAAAGCAGAGTGCAGTGTATGTGGCTTCAGGCATTCCTGCTGGGTGGAGAGCAGAGAGATTCCATCATATCTCGCTTCTAAGGAGGAGAGGAGGGAGAGATTGTGGTAGTTCCTACCACATGCGTCTTTGAGGGAAGGGGGAATATTTTGACCTGTAGGCAGTGAACTGGAGAACACAGGGCAGGACTAAGCAGATGGTAGAGAGTAGACTCTAGGTCAGAAATGTTGGCAGAGGTTGAATTAGGACGCTGAGGCAGGTAGCTAGCTCTTGAATTTCGGGTCAGCTTGGTCTCCATAGAGAGTTCTGACAGAGTATCACTCTGTCTCAAAAACAAAAACAAATAAAGAAAATCACTTTTTGGATGGGGGCATCTGGCGGTATCTGTATTTCCTTAGAAATACCTTTTTTTTTTTTTTTTTTTTTTTTTTTTATTTTTCCCTCCCCTTTTTTTGCACCCTTTTTTTTTTTTTTTTTTTTTTTTTTTTAATTGATACCTCCTCTAATTGGGCCACTTATTGGTTTCTTATTTCTTTACATGGTGTGTGATCCCTTTTTGTTGTAGACGGGATGTCTCTAATGAGAGGACTCTGAAGCTTGCGTTCGTCTTCCCTGGTGTTTGTTTTTGCTCTGGATTACGTCTGTTTAATGGGTTTCCAAACGATTTTGTAATGATTTTATTTTTTACTGTGAGTGATCTCTGGCATCACCGTTTCTCCACCTTGTGGTCAGCTACGATTTTGATGATGATTTCCGGGATTACCTGGAGCCAAGGAATAAGGAACTGGGAGTCTGTGCAGATTTCCTGTGGCTCCATGAATGAAGCCAAGAGTGACTCTGCCTTTGCCCAGTTTCTGCTGGTGCTGAGGTAAGGATAAGCAGAAGTGAGGTCGTTTCGGAGCATGTAGTCTGATTTAGGCAGGCACGTAGTTTCCTAAGTCCCCCGTGTAACCTGCCCAGGTCTTTCTCTGTCCCAGTCTTAAAGGAACCCTGGGTTAGCTTTCTCCTGGTTTTCCGGGAGTTTTCAGGCAGCTATGTCCCTGTCAGGAATATTGTCCTCTTATTCGTTTTGGTATTAATTGAAACTAAACATGTATATTATAACTAAAAACTAAATTATACCTCGAGAAACTAGAAGACATTCAAACAGAATTGTAAGGAATGAGATGGTAAGAGAAAAATAGAAATTCTCAAAATTATAAAATCACATCAAAAAGGGGGAGGTATACAACTAAAATGTATTGAACATAGAATAGTAGTTGTCAAACTCCTAACTGTTGACTGTTTTCTTCTTTGTTGTTTTGTTCTTTTTTTTTTGTTTTTGGTAAGAGGTCTCCTTTTCTGGAATGTTTAGTTTTTGGAACATTTTCATCACGTTTTGTCCTCTTTAGCAGTTTCCCGATGTTATCAAGTAAGTTGGCGTGGATTTCTTCTTCTCTAATCTCTGGAAGAAATTACAGAACATTTTTATTATTTCTCATGTAAGCGATGGGAAGATTTTTACCATTGAAACCATCTGTGCCCATGGGTATTTCTGATACCTTGTTTTTAACTATAAACTTCTTTGGTAGATCTAGGACTTTGTAGATTTTTCTATTCTTTCATTGCTGGTTTTGCCAAGTTGCGAGGTTTTTTTTTTAGATTTTTTTTTCATTTTATTTAAACCATCAAATTCATCGACAGGAAGTTTTAACATCCCATTTTTTCTATTAGTGGTAGTAATATCTCCATTTCCTTTTTGATAACTAATATCTTTCTTCCTTTCTTGGTGGGTTTGACAACCACTACTCTATGTAAAATACTTTTCAGTTGCATAGTTTTCTCTTTTTGATGTGATTTTACAATTTTGAGAATTTCTGTTTTTCTTTTACCATTTCACTCCTTACAGTTCTGTTTGAATGTCTTCTAGTTTCTCGAGTTATAATTTAGTTTTTAGTTATAATATACATGTTTAGTTACAGCTTTGGTTTTCAGTTTTCTAATAGTGATGTTTGGAGCAATAACTTCTGCAGAGCGCTAGTTTAATTTCATCTTACAAGCTTTAGTAGGTTATGATTTTCAGAATGAGTCCATTTAAAATGTTTTTTAGATGTCCTTGTGACTTACAACTCTGTTTCTTAATTCCCAGACATTTAGGGCTTTTTAACTTATATTCTCCATTATTATTCACGATCTGCATGGATTTTTAGAAGCATGATTATTATAGCCAACTTTCATTAATTGATTAGACTGATTTAATTCACTTCTGGTGTTACTTATTGCTATGTCAAAGGACAAGCAGCCAGCCACTTGCTTTAAGTCTGAAGTCATGGTTTTTTGTTTTTTTTTTCAGTCTTGACTTTGAAAGACAATTGCTGCAGGCTCAGAAAGTCCAAAAACCATGTGGGATCCAGGTTCTAAAGTCCATGTAATTAGAGAGACCCCCTTCTAACTTTCATGGCTCCACTGTTTCATTTTTTGTGGGGTGGGGGGAGGGCTTAGTATTATTTTTAGCATATGACTTGTGAGGGCCGTTAAGTATACCCATGAGCAGTCAGGACCAGACACCGATTCCTTTCATTAAGTCTTGGGGAAGTCCTTGACATTCATCCTGCACAAGAGTGGGCACCTCTTTCTCTAGCATCTCCCTGTGCTTTCTACAGCAGTAAACTAATTCTGCTGTCTTCATAGAATTTAGTGGGGCGGGGGGG
>NC_034590.1:168697088-168726370 GCF_900095145.1 Mus pahari
GAGGAGGAGGAGGAGGAGGAGGAGGAGGAGGGTGAGTTGTGTGGAGGTCAGAGGGCAACTCTTTGGAGTTGAGCCTCTCCTTCCACCACATGGGTCCCGGGATCAAACTCAGGCTGTTTGACTGAGCCACAAGCCCCTTCACCTGCTGAGCCATTTTGCCAAGCCCAGCATCACTGTCTTTATATTGCCCTTCAACTAAATTTCTTAAGATCCACTACGGATATCACAGAACTTTCTGCATCAGTGAGCACAACCATGCAACATGTACCTCTGTAAAGTCTGGAGACTGATAGGGAGGGATGGGCAGTCAGGTAGAGGTCTACAGTCGGCTAGCATGTGGACTGTTGGAGTTTGGTTCCACAGGGAAGTGCTTGGGACAGGGTGACTTTGGCATTATCAATGCGGAGAGGCAGGGAGGCCAAGACATTTATGTTCCTACTTGTGGGCTAAGGCTGTTCCTGGGAGGAGGTTGATTCATAATCAAGTCTCACCATTTGCATGAGCAAAATGAGTTTTAGTTGCTTGAAGAGAGCCCTTCAACAAAGATTCAGAAACTCACCGTAGAAATCAGACCAAATGTGTGGAAATGTAAGAAAGTCTGAGAGAGTATGAGCACAGCACTGCCACTGTTGGCCATTGCACTGTGGTGTGAGCACTGCACTGCCACTGTCAGCCACTGCACCGTGGTGTGAGCACAGCACCGTCACTGCTGGCCATTGCACTGTAGTGTGAGCACAGCACTGTCACTGTTGGCTATTGCACTGTGGTGTGAGCACAGCACTGCCACTGTTGGCCATTGCACTATGGTGTGAGCACTGTACTGCCACTGTCAGCCACTGCACTGTGGTGTGAGCACAGCACTGCAACTGCTGGCCATTGCACTACGGTGTGAGCACTGTACTGCCACTGTCAGCCACTGCACTGTGGTGTGAGCACAGCACTGCCACTGCCGGCCATGGCACTGTGGTGTGAGCACAGCACTGCCACTGTCGGCCATTGCACTGTGGTGTGAGCACTGCACTGCTACTGTCAGCCACTGCACAATGGTGTGAGCACTGCACTGCCGTTGTCAGCCATTGCTCCACAGTCTGAACACAGCACTGCCACTGTCAGTCATAGCATTACAGTGTGCCCATCTTCAACTATTAAGATAGCAGCAAATTATTTCATGAAGCTGTGCTTAATTTTCCCATGAGAGTTTTTCCCTACCTCTTTGCCCATATTTGATATTGTCAGCATTTTGCCTTTCCATTGGGTGCAAAGAAGTATGTTATTGTCCATTTATTTTGCAGTAATACCACTTGGTATTACTGTACTTGGTTTTAATATATTTAGGAAAAAGAATTATAGTCTTAAGAAAATTTCATGTTAATAGTTAGAGGGATAAGAGAATGAGAATCCTGAAAGAGCAGAAATGAGAGCAGGCCCCTGTGGCCGGCTGATCGTCCCTCCTCACCGTCTGAAGTTGACATCTTGCTTGGTAAGCACAGCCCAGGCTTAGTGACTGGAAGGGTTATGTGGGACCACGGTGAACTCACTCTGACGTGCTCTGAAATGTTTTATGGAAGCTGAGGAAAGCCGTTCATGGAAGTGTCTCACTCTTGGTCTTTGCTTAAAAAAATGGCGGAGAGGAAGCTGGGGGAGGCTGTTGGTGTCTGGATACTGCCGTCCATGTGTTGTGTAGTAATTTACTGTTGGTAAAGCCACACGGGCTGCATGCACAGTGGCGCTAGGAAGCAAAGTCCTTTCCTCCCAGAGTCTCTTCCAGGGCACTTTGTGAACAAATCATGCCAGCTGACTGTAAAACTCCTCGCCATCTGGCAAAGAAAAACTATTTGAAGGGTCCGGGTCTATTTTAACACAGTAGGCAAGTGGATGAATGGGAGGTGAGAAGGTACCAGATGGGTGACTGGTACAGTGTATCCCGTAGAGATGCAGCTTCTGGGGGAGCCTTTTGAGCACATTTGACTCCCCTGAATCACTGTGTTTACCTACGAAGACACACTTCTTACAAGTAAAGAGTGTTTCACCTTTGCCGCAAAATGAGAACGCATAATCCCCAAAGGCGTTGTATTGACCGTCGTATGGATTCTTTTCTTTTGTTCTCTCTCAGCCATGGTGAGTGATCAGTCTAGCTGTAAAATTAGCTTCTGACTGCTTGTGTGCAAAATACAGTTGTGAGAAAGAGAGTGGTATGTGTACACTCACACACACACACACACACACACACACACACACACATACACATGCACTGAAGCTATGCCAACCGTTAGAAGAACACGGCTTGTTATGTTATGATTTTGTCCTTTTCTACCTACCCACTGGAAATTGCTTGGTGGAATGACCTGCCTCAAACACAGATCTTGATTTCTCAGTTATCCTGGTGTCGTTGGGAAGTTACTGTCATTTGTGCTTGATTTCTACTGGAACCTGTTCACTTTAGCCTTAATTTCGCTTATTGTACTTTTCAGTACCAAGAATTTTCAGAAATATCCTAACTGCTACCATTTTTATTTATACTTTTGAGTTAATTGTTTCCAATGTAAACATTTTTCTTTTTGAACTTTGCTTTTTTTTTTTTTTTTTTTTAAATGAATACATCGTATGGCAGTCATGGAGAATTTTGATTCAGGCCTATTGTTTGTAGCTTCCTATTTTGTATCTTGCTTCTTATGCTTAATTATCTTTCAACAGTCATACATTTCACTTAAAAACAAAAACTGTTGGTGGATGTAACTTGAGGCCGGGGTAAGGTTCTTAGCATCCTATTAAGCAGCTGTAAACCTTGAAACTTTCTGTTGCTCGATGACTCATGCTCTCAGGCTTACCCCTTGCTTTCCTGTTAGTCGGGGTTTCTAGGGAACAGAGCTGATAGAATGAGCGAGTGAGTATACATCTGTATGTTAGTACTCAGTAATCCAGCCTTGGCTGTTTCTAGTCGGGAATGTCAGTGCATGGGGTGAGAATCTCGCAGACCCAGTCTGGTGCTGGAGTCCAAGGGAGAACCTAGAGATCTATCAGTTTTCAGTCCACATTGGAATCTTGGAGAAATGGGTTCTGACACCAGAGAGGGGGAAGGGCCAGGACAGATGAGCTTGCCAGTGAGTGAGGGCTAGCAAAGGGAAAGCAAGAGCTTCCTCCTTCCAGGTTCTTTGTGTGCCCTGCCACCAGATGGTGTGACCCATTGAGGGTGGGTCTTCTGACCTCAGATGGACTTAGGGTCTTCCACTTCAAATAATCCAGCCAAGAAAAGTCCCTCACAGGTGCTCCGGGGGCATGGCTTTAGTCACTTCAGGATGTAGTTGACAATGAAGATTAGTCATCACAGTGCTGGTACACCATTACAAGTCATTGTTCCCATGTCAAAAGTACCATGTGGCACACTGACTTTCTGCTGCGGCCTTTGTTTCCTGGTTTGTCTTGTCATTCCTCAGTCTGGACTCGCAAGCACACACTTTTTTTTATTTTTTATTTTTTATTTTTTGGTAGTTTCTGTAGATTAGAGAAATCTCTAGCCCCAAAGCCGCCTTTTGTGCCTGGCTTCTCTCAGAGTACCTGTGACTTCCAGGCCCTGGCTTGGTCGCTAGATACGGCTGCTGATCGGACTTGGGACATTTAAAAATTATCCCACCTTTAAAGCTGGTATGAGGGTGTCTGGATGACCTCATCCGCTGTTATTGGAAGTGAAAGTTAACTAGCCTGTTATTTAAATTGTACTTTGTTTTTCTCATCTGTAGTATGGAATTGCTAACTATTTTACAGGGTTTTTGAGGTTTCAAAATAAAGTAATGTATTATCCACTTATAGTAATACTGGCTATACAGAACATGTTTGTTATCTGGAGAACATAGAGATTTGTCTGTAGCGCCTCAATTTTTTTCCAAGCATAAATTTGCATTTTTATTACCAAAACCATTTGTAGGAATTGTGAAAGTCTTTCAGATAACGTTAACATTGTCAATCTTTTTTTTCTCCTAATGTTTTTAAGGCTCCATATACTACATAGAAAACTTAATTTTAGTTAAGAGTAGATTATGACCCTGATATCAGGGTGTATATACATACATATGTCTGTTATGTGACTACAAAAAGTCGGTTATCTGTGATGTATGTATATATACATATGAAGGCTAAGTGAAAATTTGAATTATGAACTTGTTAAGTAATTTATCTAGAAGTTAGGTGCTTCTAAATTTTTGTCTTTAATATTTTAAGAATCCGAAAAAACATTTTTCTAATTGTTTAAGTATAGATAGAAAAATTAGACATACTCTTATTTTTAAAATTGGCAAAGATTGTTTTACAAGTATAAATTAGTCAAGAGAAGTTGATAAAAATGGGCATCAGACTGTGACGTGTCTTATGGCTGCTTAATGATTGTGGCGCATTGAAACATGTGCAGCCTGGCTCAGCGGTTAAGAGCACCAACTGCTCTTCCAGAGGTCCTGAGTTCAAATTCCAGCACCCACATGGTGGCTCACAACCATCCGTAATGATATCTGACATCTTCTTCTGATGTGTCTGAAGACAGCTACAGTGAAATACGTGCAGCCGCTGCCCCCAATCATGTGCAGCCGTGGCCCCCAAATCATGTGCAGCCGTTGCCAACCCCCCAAATCATGTGCACTGTCACTCCCAGACACAGAGGACATCTGATTGTCCTTTCACCAGGGCCTAATTTTAGTGAAGATAAAATTTAACCTCGTCAACATTTTGTCAACACAGAACCCGTCAATAAAATGTTCAGTCTTCCACTGACTTTTCCTACGGTGTCAGTTGAAATAGCCGTGGTTTATCCAATTTGAAGAAATTTAGATAATTTCTTTTCATTTGTAGGGACAAAATTGTTTTAGGTTGTCAATATAGCCTCCAATTTGTAACTGTTAGGTCTCATTGTTTTGGCCTAATGCTTTGAATTTTTCTCCTACTATTGCATGCTTTCAGGCTACCTTAACGTAATTGTTTTCCTGATTTTTCTTTTTTAGGTTGACAGAACCTTCTGGATATTTAACAGATGGTCCAATTAACTATAAATATAAAACAAAGTGTACATGGCTAATTGAAGGCTAGTAAGTATACAATTTGAACTCAATACATTGATTTTAATCCTGAGATGCTAAAGCCAATGTCTGATGCAAATGTGTCGGGTAAAATCACTAGCTATGTGTTTTATTTCCTTGCTGATTATTGGAGCATATGCATAATATTTATGGAGTTTAAAAATGTAAACCATAGTGCCTTCCCTTAATGGTATAATAGTAAATATATATTTTGTTTTTGAATTATATTTATTGCAGGACCAAATACATTAGGCCTTATGCCTTTTTAAGAAATACCTTGTTGGGAAGTTTCCATATTCTGCAGAAACTATAACAGTATTATTATTCCATGCTGACCTATGCCACTAATTAATATTTTCAGCATTTTAATACAATTTAGTTGAAGAAACTGTATTGCTAAGGATCTTTTAAGAATATGTTCATAATGTTTTATGGGAGGGGTTAGTTTATTGACCTTGGGTCCTTTTCACAATGGGGAGTTTCTAGCTACTTAAACTTTATTATGAATTGGTAGGGATTCTTTGGCGCTGTTTTAGGACTGCGTTTGGAAGGGCATGCTTTTCAGATTTCTTTAAAAGTCTCTTTAGAACCACAGCACTGCTTCTGCTCCTTACCCGTAGTCTTACCTTGCTCTCTGGAGGAAATCACCACTGAGAAAAAAATCGAAAGAGCCTAGTGCCTCCACTTAAAGGTCCCGTATCAATGAGAACCGTTGCTTCTGAGTGTAGAATTTTTGTAGCCAGCTTTATTCAAGTACAACTTGATGTGAGAGAACGTATTCATGTTAGTATGTAATTTAATATGGTTTCATTGTAAAATCAAGAAGTGTATAACTTCTGCCTTAATCAAGTATATAACATCTGACTTTTATTGCTGACTGAATTTTTTGGAAAAAGATATATGTGTTTTCAAACCTGTATTTTGACATCAGATCAGTTTTCCCTAGTGATTTAACAAGTCGTAGAAAAATATCTGTAATAGATTTTAAATAAAATTACTATGTCAATTCTAACAATACTATATTTTATATATGGTATCTGAATTCAGAGATACTTTATTTTTCTCCTTTCAGTCCAAATGCAGTGCTAAGGTTAAGATTCAATCACTTTGCTACGGAATGCAGCTGGGATCATATGTATGTTTATGATGGAGACTCGATATACGCACCTTTAGTAGCTGTACTTAGGTGAGTAACGCTGATTATCTGATGAGTTTATCACAGCTGTAGGGGAATAAACAGCTGTGTAGTTTTTTTATTTGAAGTCCACCCTATCGCCTTATGTTCTAATTTATGGTGGTTGTTGATGACCGGATTTCAAGGGCTGTTATAATAAATACCCTTTATGAACTATGACTCAACCTTAGTGTAAACGCGGTAATGTTAACACGACAGATGAATACAGTCTACTCTATAGGAATGCTAGGCATCTTTATAAATATGGTTTATGTCTACCATATTTAGTTTTTCCTTTAAGCTGGTTTAAATATGTTTTCGTAAATCCGTTCAGAGGTACTTGGGTGAGTTCAGGCTGACAAATAAGCAAAGGTTTGTATTTTTATAGTTGTTCTGTGTTAGTAAACTGAGGAAATTTTAAATTCTGAAAACAAGGATTAAGTTATACTTGGTATAAGGGTTTTTTAGTAAAGGAGGTGTTTCTAGAATTCACAGAAGTCTGGAAATCTTAGTTACTTCATAGTATTTTATAAGTAGTCATATAATCGGGACATTAATTTTGAAGTCATAACATTTTAATATTAATTTAAACTTTTAAATAATACTGTATCTTTGGAAAGCTGTGAGTAGGCAGAAAATATATGAAGTATAGAAGAAGTGTGAAAATGTAGATTTTGTATTTAACTTAGCCATCATGGTTGGTGACATGCTGCTTGTTAGGTTATCACACAGCATCTCATGTTTTATCAATGTTGAAAATTTGAGCGTAGATTGAAGCTTGCTGTTCCCACAGTGATTTTAATTTTAAATATTCTTTTCACTGTCTTGCAAATATTTTATTTCATCAGTCATTTGAAAATCTGTTGGACAAACGTTCAAGGACTGGTATTTCAATTTTATCTTATGATTCTGTAATTCATGACTTTAAGAGTGAACCTGTACTAAGTAGATTAGGTATTTATTTTGTGATATTGCTGTAAATACTTTTAGAACTTAAATAAGATCTAAGTATCTATCTATCTATCTATCTATCTATCTATCTATCTATCTATCTATTTTTTTTCTCTCTCTCTGTGTGTCGTGTGTGTGTGTGTGTGTGTGTGTCTGTCTGTCTGTCTGTGTGTGTCTCTGTGTGTGTCTGTGTGTTAGATCCATTGTTAGATCCCCTGGAGCTGGCTGTTGTGCACCATCTCAGATGGGCTCTGGGGACCGAATTCTGGTCCTCTGCAAGAACAACTAACACTTAGTCATTGAGCTCTTGACCATCAGAACTTCCATTTGGAGTTTTCTGAACATTACAAAAAGCAAAGTTAGAAATAGTAATGTAAGGACACCAGATAGAGATGTAATAGACCCATGAGAATAATCATGATGTAAGAAAATTTATTATACATATGATAGTGGGTTTACACATTTATTTGACAGCACACCACTTTGCTATCATTAAGTTTATGGGATTGTTGACTATTACTTAGCTCTCTGTATCTTTTTAGTTTTTCACGTATCCAATGGCTTTATATTCATTTACCAAACTAACTAACTTTTTCCTGTTGCTGAAGGAGTCTTTCCTGAGATAATTATCATTATATGGAACTGGAGACATTCCATTATAAAGCATGCCTGTTGCCTATCCTGAGTGTGCTGGTTACGTTCATGTTAGCTTGGCATGATCTGTGGTCATCTGAGAGGAGGGAACCTCAGTTGAGAAGATGCCTCCATAGGTTTGGGCTGTAGGCTAGCCTGTAGGATATTTTTTAATTTGTGATTGATATGAGAGGGCCCATCCTGTTGTAGGTGGTAGCATTGCCTTGGACTGGTGGTCCCGGGTTCTATAAGAAGGCAGGCTGAGCAAGCCAAGAGGAGTAACGCAGTAAACGGCACCCTCTGAGGCCTCTGCAGCAGCTGCAGCCTCCAGGTTCCTGCCCACTTTGAGTTCCTGACTTACTCTCCTCAGAGGACCGTGATTCAGAATATGGAAGTCAAGTAAACCTTTGCTTCAGAGTTGCTTAGATACTGAGGGCACGGAAACCGCGAGTTTATTGAAAATCTACTTGATGCAAAGTTTTGTGGCTGCCAGTTTAGATGTCCTCTAAACCTCTCAGAAATCTGGGTGAAGTTCTATATCCCCCACTTGACAACCAAGAAAACTGAGACTCGCAGAAACCATTTACTTCTCGTTAGGTGATAAGCCAGGATTAGGGTTTCAACCTCAACTCAAAAGTACGTTCTGTTTAATTCTACTTTGCTAAGAAAAAAGATTTAATTAGAATTCTAATACTATATATTTTACTCAGCCATCTACACAGGTAGGTTGAATAACCTACCCAAATACCAGAGAGTGCCAGAAGCCTGGAGGATAGGGTGGGGAACAAGGCCAAGGTCTCAGATGAGTTCAGACACCAAGACTTGCTTAGGAAGGGTACCAAACCTGTCCTCCCTGTACGCACCAGTTGGGAAGTTGGGGGGAATCTCTTTCTTTCTTTCGATTTGGCTATGAATTCAGGTAACCCATGCTTCCTAATTGTTGACAATCTTCAAGAGTAGTTCATAGATCTCAGCAGAGTGCTGTATTTGTGACTAAAGTTCTTATAAGAATAGAAGTTGGAACTGGCCTAAAAAGAGGGGTACAGAATGAGATAGGGAAGGAAGGCAAACACCAAGTGTTGTGTCCTTAGGATGCATCCGCCTCGCGCGTTAGTGCATGCTACACTTGGAGGCACCTCTGAGTTTCAGGTGTCTGGAGTGAGTTTGCTGAGTCACTGGCCATGAGGAGGCTGAATACAGATCTTTATTCTGCCCTCCAGTGTTATTAAGTCAGGTTGATCCCAGATGACTTCAACTCTTTAATCCCATTGTGTCTTAGTTGGAGTGACCGTCCAAAACCTGAAGTGTAACTTTAGATCCCATGATGAAAGGACCCATTGACAGAGATCGTCAAGACCTACTGTAAATAGCAAAGGCAGTTTGTCACTTGAGAAATCTTTAGGAATTTGAAGGTCATATGCAAAAAACTGGCAGCAAAAGCTGCCCTTACTTTTTTTTTTTAACTACACAATACTTATCCATGAAGACAAATCTCCCATACCTATTAGTATAGTCCCATGAAAGAGGACTGTGTAGCCTGGGTGCATTCTTAGGTGTTAGCTCTGTATTATTTTAAGGAGATTGTTTTTGGTTTTATAGAGTTGATTTATTCTGTGGATTGTATTATAATGTGGATTTGTCCAAATTGTCTGGTATGTTGTAGAATAGATGGAAGTTTCTTTATCATTTATTGCTTAAAAAAAGATTTAGTTTTAAAAATGTATGTGTATGTGTGTGTGTGTTTGTATATATATATATATCTGCCTGGCTCCCTGCTTGCCTGTGAGTATGTGGATTAGCATGTGGGCCTATGGAGGCCCGAGAGGTCTGGTCTTCTCAAGCTGGAGTGATAAGTGGCTGCTTGATGTGGGTGCTGGGAAACGAACTTGGGTCTTCTGCATGCATGGCAGTTGCTTCTAACCGTTGAGCCATCTCTCCATACCCTCATTTGGTGCTTTTGAGCTGTTTGTTAGTCAGCAAGCGAACAAATAAGGTCTTCTTCTTTTTCAGAGAGCCCTCAAAGGTATCCTAAAGTCTTAGAAATATAATTCTTTTTTCTTTTTTTGTCATTGTACTTGATTTTTGTTGTATGACTACACAACTGCCAAGGGCCAGCTGCCGCTTGGAGAGGCATTCTGAGAGAAGGTGTGTTCATGATGAAACAAATGACTACGTCAAACTGTGGGTTCAAGCTGGTGGCCTGTGTTCTGCTTGCAATGGCTTTCCAGATGGCTCTTTCTCTGTACTCTGCTCCAGACAGCTTTCTCTTGCTGTTCTAAAAAACTCTGGGTAACTCTTGAAGACCAAAAGGCTCGCCTTTTATTTAACATACCAATCCAGTCTTTACCCCAGGTTCCCTTTTGATTATCCCATGACCCCAGGTTCTTGATTCTTAGGAAGAGATAGCAAGCACAAGCATATACAGTCAGATGGCGGGGTGAGATCCCACCTTGGAATGACCATTCTCCACACTTCTGGACCTAAGCCCACTCTGTCCTAGGCTGACCTTCAACTCAGGAATGCGGCATTTGTATGTGCCTGTCTTAGTATCTTTCTGACAAGCTGGCTCATAGTGCAGCTGTCTCTGTTCCTTTAGATCTGTGAAGCTCCTTATACGTTCCTATTACATCCTTACATCTTTGCAAAGTGAGAAATTATAATTTTTGAACCCATGGTTTCAGCGTTCTTTCCCACAGCCTTAAGGGCTGTCCTGAAGGTCACAGCCTTCTATCATTTTGCTGAGACATAGACATGCCCTCTCCTCCTAGACTCATGCTGTCTCTGATTATCATAGAGTTATTATAGAGAGGACATTCCTTGAAGGAGGAGCATGAAAATATGTACACTATTATACAAATAAGCTGCACACCCACAGCAACCATCAACACTTATGCAGGTACATGCCCTGCTGGCTCTGTTCCAGTGGCAGGAAACCATGTTATACTGTTCCATAGATGGTCAAGCCGGACTCGGCACAAAACCTCCTAAGGAGCTATGAAGAAATATATATTCACCATTGACTGGGTCCCAGCGACAGCACAGAGATGATTCTGTACATGTTCAGCTGAGTGAATGAATGGGTCCTTTGGGGTTAGTTGCAGGAATGTGGGTGAGAGGAGCTCCTGAGCCGTGTGTGTCAGTGGATTCCTGAGTCTTCCAGTTCTACACTGTCCCTCCAGGAGGGCGTTTTGTTTTTTCTTAATTTGGAGGAAAAAGCTATAAAAATCAAAACCACCAGGACTTCCTCTGGCTCTTATATTCTTTTCTCTCCCTCTGTGTTTTTCCTAAGCCTCAGAGGGGTAAAGAGATGATAGTTTATGTCTCCTTAATCCCACTACTGTGAGAAACACATGTATATGTAAAACTAAGACTGACATTATAGAAAGCAAACTCTGTTGACAGCCTTCTTTTAAAACCTATCCTCTTTACCATCCACATAGTAGATGATGCAATGAAATCAGGGGTTGTTTACTTTTTAATTTGTATTTGAAAATAAAACATCTTTTGGATCTCATTTTTTTCTATTAAATGTAATTTGTTTGAGGGAATCCATTTCTCCGTGATGCCTAAATATTACTTTAACTTTGGCAAAAAATTTACTGCTCTGAGAAGTGAAAAAAACCTGAAAAAAGTCTCAAAAGTGAGTCTCAGAAGTCATATGTAGAAGATATACCTTAATTTTCTATTTTTAATATTCCAAAGAAACATATATAGCAGCAGAATGGGCCTGAAGGTGGGAAGTTTTGATGGTGAAAGGATATAAAATGATGGAAAGGTCCTGTAGCTAGACTGTGGTGATTCTATAAAGATATATTTAAATCCGGATATATGCTATGTAGGAAAATAATAATTTGATGAATTTAAATCAAATTCATTTAAATTAAAAAAATCAATGAATTTAAATAAAAACTAGGAATCCACTAATTCACAATGTACAATTTGTCAACTTCTTCATTCAATCACATGTTTTCACATTATATAGAGAGGGTAGTCTGGTCTAAAATGAGGAATATAGTTTTTCAGATGAACAGGGAGAAGAAAGAGCAGTATCAAAGCTGGGTATGGTGGCTCACCTCAGTAATCATCATGAGTTCAGGGTCAACCTGGTATGCAGTATGAGACTATCTTAAAAAAAAAAAACACAACAAAATGAAACTGAACAAAAACACAACAACAGAAAAACCCAAACCAAACCAAACCAAAACTAAACAAAAACATCAAAACCTCAAAGAAACAAAACAATACAAAACAAAATACATCCGACCAATCAGGCAAAGAAACATGTGGCTTTTAGAACCTTTATGCATTTACTACCCAGCCTCTCAGCCTGTTTCTCTTGTGTGCTTATTGACCTAGATGAAATATACTGTCTGGGTATATTTGTGCTTTAGTACAACAAAGGGCAGAATATCAAATAATCAAGAGTGTGTATCTTAAAAGTGACGGGTACCTAGATCGTTGTATTGTAAATGCACAGTTTTAAGTGGATTTCACTGTAAGCTGGTCTAGAATATTTCTTCTGGCTTCATTACTGTTTGGAGTCAGAGGGGAAGAAAAAAGCTACTTCTTTTTCAACTACTCGCTACAATGTTAAGGTGTCCTAGAATGAAGCCTTAAGACTGAGTTAAAGTTGTATAGCCTTTGTCGTGGGATGAAGAACAAAATAAAAAGGAGGAATGGGACATTTCAGTCCAAAGAGGGTTAGAAGAAGAGGATGAGTAGCAGCGGGAGGAGCAAGAGGAAGAGGAAGGTCAGGAGGAAGAGGGGAAGAAGGGAGGAGGATCAAGAGGAGGAGCAGGGTGCTCAGGAGCAGCAGGGGGCTCAGGAGCAGGAGGAAGAGGAGGAGGTGGGGAGGTGCTGTGTATGCGTGCACGTGCGTGCGTGCGTGCGTGCGTGCGTGCGTGCGTGCGTGTGTGTGTGTGTGTGTGTGTGTGTGTGTGTGTGTGTGTTAGTGTAATTTGTTCTCCTGCTGGTTCTCCAGTCTAACGTGTATGCATTCTGAGTTGGATGATGTTTTTGAGCATATTTTCTGTGTACAGTCATAGTGGATCCCCACATTTCTCCTTTCTGATCTCCTTTAGTGGCTTGATCGTTCCTGAAGTGAGGGGTAACGAGACGGTGCCTGAGGTTGTCACGACGTCTGGCTACGCGCTGCTCCACTTTTTCAGTGATGCTGCATATAACCTAACTGGCTTCAACATTTTTTATTCGTAAGTATTTGTTCAGTCTCACCTGGAAAAGCACACCTAACATATATGAATGTCCTCTATACATGGAACAGGTCAGTATATTAAATTTCAACTTATATAGTATCTTTTTCTAAGTGACCTGATATATTAGCAATATACCACAGATTGTCCTCTGTGTCTGATTTTATGATAGTTTTCAAATCCGGTGTGTCTTTCACCAAGCTGTGAAGTTGGAAAGTTAATTACAGATTTAAAATTGTCCAAGTAAATGATTAAGTAAAGTAGCACCAGAGTTGTTTACATGTGTAGCAACACGTATGTGAGATCGCATGGTGCCCTACACTGCCATTTTGTGCTCTAACGTAGTTTCCTTGTAGCTTGATGAGCTGTCGGAATTAAGGTCTGACAGCCTCTCTGTTCAAGGACATCCTGGGGGCTGTAGCTACATCGTGGAATTCCATCTCTTTTAGAAAGTTTTCACCACGGGGAGAGTTGGTTTTCTCATGTTACACTCGAAGGAATTGAGGCACAGGAGATAAAAGTACATGGCCATATGCTCTGTCTTTTAAAACCAGAACAGTGATCATTGAAAATCTGTTATGTGTCTGACACTTAGTACAAAACTTGCTACCTGCGGAATTTGACGAGGTGACTGTCCTCTTTACAGGTAGGGAGACTCCAACAGTTAATCCATCTCGGGTTAGGAGTTCCTGGCTGGGACACTGGTTCTCAGTCTTGTTGCTTGTTTTAGATCTGTTTAAACTGTTCTTGCAGTCTTCATTTAATTTTGGTAGGTCTCTAGAAGTTGACCCGTTTCATCCAGATTTCCAGTTTATTAGACTGTAGATAAGCTCCCGTGACTGACTGGGCATCGTTTGTGTCTATTGTGCTGCTTTGTTACCTCTAACTTTATTAGCCTGGCTCTTCTCTCTGTGTTTGGTTAAGGGTTTGCCAGTCTAGCTCCCCGATTTGAAGAACTCATCCTATTCTGTTCATTCTTTCTGTTGTTCATTTCTGTTCTGTTAGTTTCTTACTTGAGACTGACTGCTTTTTCCATTTACTGATTTTGGCTTTTGTTTGTTCTTTTTTTTTAAATACTTCAAGTTTCTTCGTTAAGACTTTAAATAGAGATTTCTGTGATTTTAATCAATGATATTTATAACAATAAGTTTATCTCTGATAGCCATGTTCATTTGAATGCATAGGTTCCAGTATATCGAGGTTTCATTTTGATTGTACGTTTTAAAATTCATTCTGGAGTGTGTTTCTCAGTCTTTATGAATTTGTATATTGTAAGTGTTCTGTTGGTTTCTGTTCATCCCGTTGTGATCAGAGAGACTATGGGAACTCGTTCCAGCTTGCTTGCCTCATGTTCTACAATATGGTCCACTCTAGAGAACATTCCCATGGGCTGTTGGGAAGAGTGTACGGCCTGCAGTGTTTGGACAGGGTAGCATTGAAGTCTGTTAAGTCCTTTGATGTATAATGTCTGGTAAGTCTTTGTTGGATTTTATCTGGGTGACCTGTGTTGTTGAGTGGGGTGGTAGGATCGCCTGTTGTTACTGTGCTGACGTCAGTCTGTGCCTTTACATCCAACAGTGTTTGTCTTGTGAGACTGAACTTGCTTCTTGATATAATAATATAGTCTCGACGAATTATTCCTTTAGTCAATATGGAAATTACTTTTTTCTTCTTCTGACCAATTTCAGGTTGAAGTCTACATTGTCAGATGTTGTAAGTTCTCTATGACAGTGGGTGGCTTGTTTCTTTGTGCAGGTTCAGTGCTCATGGGGTCTTTTAGCTTTTATCATGAAGACTTTCTGTTCATTTTGCAAAGTTCCTGTCCCTAAAAGACTGTGTTACTGTGAAGGTCTTGTGAGAAGTCCATATGATTCTGGTTAGTTTCTGTATGTGTGACTTGATGCTTTCCTTAGACAGCTTTCAGTATCTTTTGTTTGGTACACTTAGTTTAATACTTGTATGCTTAGTACTTTTCCTGTACACTTAGTACTTTTCCTGAATGCTTAGTACTTTTCCTGTATGCTTAGTACTTTGCCTGTGTTTGAGACGAGGGCTTCTTCTCTGGTCTTGACTGGTGTGCTGCATGCCTCCTATATCTGATAGCCATTTTCCTCCTATGTTTAGGAATTTTTCTGCTATGGTTTTAATAAGTGTATTTCCTATGCTTTTAGTTTATACTTTCTATGACCAGGACTTAGAAGTTTTGTTTTAAAGTGGTATCCTATAGGCCTTGCATGCTCTATTCGTAGGTGCTTCATGATTCTGTGAGTGTTTGATGTCTGCCACCTCATCATTAAGTCCTGCTGCTCTGGTACTCTACCTGATCTATTGGCAAGGTTTTCCTAGTCTCCTAATTTTTTTAATTTGACTTATTGAGTTTTTCATTCTACAATTTCTGATCCATTCTTCCAATATTTTTATCTTTTTGCTGAAGTCTTACATTGGCTTCATATTTTATTCAGCTATTTGTAGCTTTTGAATTTATTCAGGAGTTTGTGTTCCCTTTGATTTTGTTCAACATTTATTTCTACTTAAAATATTTTAAATTTACTTTATTAATGCACATGGGTGGTGTTTGTATGTGTATTACATGCATTGGTGTTGTGTATATCACATGCATGCCTAGTGCCTGTAGAGGCCAGAAGAAGATATTGCACCCCCTAGAACTGGAGTTACAGACAGCTGTGAGCCTCTTTATGGGTGCTGGATATTGAACCTGTGTACCCTAGAAGAATAGCCATTGCTCTTAATCACTGAACCATCTCTCTAGTCCCTTACCACATTTAATTTCATTAAAACCCTTTTATATCTAGAAGACCAGGGGTGAGGTAATGAGAGGTGCTCTCAGATGCTTTTAGAGACATAGCCACAGGAGTCATCTGTCATTTTTTTTCTTTTCTTAATAAAGTAGAAATTGCTAATGGGAAAATTTTTTACCAGGAATAAAGTATTTGAAATACTTTTGAATCAGCAGCTTATTATGGGATCTTTTCATACTATAATGTATCCAGATGTGTACACAGCAGAAGTATATGTATAGCAGAGTTTAGTCAGTCAAGGGCATTAAAACATGTCTTCTGTGACTGTGTAAGTGATGGCCTGAGTCTTAAGGTGTTACAACTAAGTAAGTTCTTGGTTCTCTTAAGTTTTAGGAGTTCAAAACATCTCTTCTTAACATGTATATTCAGAATATTTATTTACGTCTCTATAAACATCACGCCTAGAATTGTGCAGGTGCTTCAGAAGTTGAGGGTAGTCCTTGAAATCGGAGTTTTGTTAACAGAAGACATCTAGTGAATGAACTAAGATGCACAGCATAAGCAACAGTGAGATGAGCGGCGTGGAGGCGGTGGAATGACAGCTTGTACCTGGGAGGCCAAGGCAGGCAATACACGGGTGGTATTTGAGCCGTGAATTATGTTTTGCAGAATCAATTCCTGTCCTAACAATTGCTCTGGCCATGGAAAGTGTACAACCAGTGTCTCTGTTGCAAGCCAAGTGTATTGTGAATGCGACAAATACTGGAAAGGGGAAGCATGTGACATTCCTTACTGTAAAGCCAATTGTGGGAGTCCAGATCATGGTTACTGTGACCTAACAGGAGAAAAGCTCTGTGTCTGCAACGATAGTTGGCAAGGTAGGCATGCGGTGCTGGGATGGTATGGGGTTGGTGCGGGGTTGGCTGGGAATGGTGTGGGGTTGGCTGGGGATGGCCAGGGATGGCACAGGGGTTGGCCGGGGATGGTGCAGGGTTGGCCAGGGATGGCACAAGGGTTGGCATGGGGGTGGCTGAGGGTGGCTAGCGGCCGCATGGGGATGGTGGGTGCAGTGCTACACACATTGATTTAGTTTGCACACCCAAGTGTTTTTGTTTTTTGGCTTTTTTTTTTTTTGGCAGGGGAATGGTATGTTTAGGTTAACAGTTAAGTTCTTAGCATCTGCATTTTCATAAATAAAATTGGGAAAGACCTATCTACATGCTGTTTTAGGGATTAAGTGAAGTTACACGTTAAACTTAAAATTGGAGGCATGTGATCATTATAATCTTCTGTAATCTTTTTGTTGACTCCTGAGAGACTGGATGACTTCACCAGACTTACTATGTGGTGTATTCAAATTTACCTCATAATTGGTAACATACTGTACTGCAAAAAATAAATTCAGTTTTACAGTTATAGGAGTACTTAAAATGTATTTCTTAGGAAAGACTGACCCCTTGTGGCTCTTTTTAAAAAAGGACAGAGACTATTTCAATAAGTAAAAGTTTATTTAGTTGCTTGTTGTAAAAGTCAGATTCCTTGAAAAGAATTCTAAAATCTTCTGTCTGTCATTAAAGATTAGCTTTAAACCACATTGAAGAGTTTTGGGTTCCTTAAGCATATTAAATCATACATTTGTCATTGTGGAGACAAACTGAAGGATAAGTATAGTTATCTGAAATCATCTCTTCAGGTCTAATTTGCTGGTTACGTTTGCAGAGAAGCATCTTTGTGCTAATATAGTACTTTTTGACAGAGGGAACTTTGATGAACACATTACGTAATTCAGAGGCATATTAAACACAAGGCAGCAGTTGGAGCAGTTCTCTCTGACCTAAGAACCACACAAGCACACTACACCAGTGCTTTCCTACAAAAGGGCTTTTATTATTGATAATATTTATGGATATGACAGGTGTAAATTCTCAAGTGTTCATTAGTAGTGGGGCTGTGTATTTTAAGTAACCACTTGCAATTTTTGTGTCCTCAGAAAGTGCTTTGAGGCTTTTTTCCAACTTAAAATTTTAAACTAAAATATTTTCATTTTCCATAGTGATAGTTGTATGTAAATAGCATTTAAAGTTCAGCTAGAGAAGTAAAATATGGCTTATATAAAGTGCTTTCCACATGAGACTCATCTAGTTCTGTGACTGCATAACAGAACTGAGCAAAAGATACAGAAAATCTTCCCCCACATTAGCATAGCTCTCCCTATCAACAACATTTGCCAGAATGGTATGCCTGTTAAAACTGGCGACCTGACATCAATAGATTACTGTTACCTAAAGTCATGGTTTATATTAGAGTTGTATTGGTTAAAGGTACCATGGCATCCATCCACCTTACAGTATAACACCGAATCGTTTCTCTGACTGGAAACTCCCTGTACTCTGCCTCTTCACATGTCCTTCCCTCAGCTGTCAGCAGCCAGTGACCTTCTTCCTGTCTCTGTAGTTTTGGCTCTTCTGAATGTGATATGCAGTCTGTATGGCACTCTTGGTGTATTCTGAGAAGTTTATGCAGTTTAGTAGTACACAAGTTAAGATGGGTGTGCTCTCCTTAAGTGATACAATCATTGTATCACATACCAAGATGTACATATGTGGTCTTTTGTTGATGGCAACATTGTTTTGTGATGCATGACTGCAGCAGAAACTATGTAGCATGTAGGGTTAAAGAGTACCTTCTTTTACTTGGCATTCCCCGTTAAATTTTCTCTCCTGTGCTCCAGTGACTTACAGCTTATATCTTTGTAGCATGAGTCATGTTCATTATGTGGATGTTCTCCAGTTTCTCTGTTGATTCATAAGGACCTCTTGTTTTTTTCTGATATTTTTCATGTAATATAATTTGTTTATTTTATGTATCTTTTGGAACAGGACTCACAGTGTAGCTCAGGCTGTCCTGGAATTAACTCATCATGTAGTCCAGGCTGGGCTTAAACTTGTGATCTATCACAGACCCTTGAATGTATAGAATTTTTCAAATATTAAGTCACATTAGGAAAAAGGTGTTTTGGAAAGCATTTATCTCTTAAGTTTATTTGTAATAATTGGATAAAGAAAATATTTTAAAAATTTTAAAACTAAATTAAAATCTAAACATAACAAATTTACCTTATATTCACATGTAAAGAATAATAAATTTCACAGGGGCCTCCAAGATGTGGCAATATGCTCTAGCAACTCCCTCAATCCGAGTGGCTCCCAGTTTTTTCCTTTATATGACTTTCTGAATCCTTGGGCTTTTGTTAGAACAACATAAGTATTTAAGACTTAACTGAGCAGAAGGAAGTTGTGGTGCTGTTTGGAAGAGACCAATGTCTTTCCAGCATTGATTATTTCCTTTTGCAAACAGAGCTCACTGAGTTTTAGATCTGGCAGCTACATACTGTATTTCTAGTGTAACCTTACAGCCAGTGTGGATACCATGGTCAGTGTGATATGCAAAGTAGGTCATGTGTACATATACTAGCTCACTCTGATATTTCTCTGGCAAATGCCGACAGCTCACCGCCCATTGGTGGTTCTGGAGAGGGTTATCTTCTTGGCCTTCTTGCTGTGTTTTCTTCTGTCAGAGCTATGGCAAGAACACATGCCATGGTGTGCATCTGACACACTTTCTCATTCATCACCATTAGGCTTTAGGGCTTACATCTAGGAATTTTGGTAAACCCAAACAAACATTCAGTCTGTAACATGCTAATTCTTAGAGTGGATGATTCTTATAGTCACTTCAATTTATGAAGAAATCATCCCAGCTCACAGGGTTATCTTTGGTAAGTCAACTAACCTGTCTAGTTATTCATTTCATTTTCTTTAGCAAGATACATTTACATTTGTCTGGGTCCTAGGGCGACAACTCTATAAAGTCTTAAAATGTATTCATAGTATTCTGTTTGTGTGTGGTGTATGCATGTGTTCATGTGGTATGTGCATGTCTGTGTGGAGGGCAGAGGCTGACTAGGGGTGTCTTCTGAGATTGTTATTTACTTTGTTTGTTGTGGTGGGCGAGGGGAGATCGCTTCCTGAACGGAGCTCATCAGTGGACTTGGAACTCCCAGGGATCCACTTGGTCCTTTCCCTCAGTGCTGGGTTATGGTGGATGTGTGCCATCATTGTCAGCTTTTGGGTGGATGCTGGTGATCCTAACGTGGAGCCTCATGCTGGTACAGCAGTCATTTAACAACTGAGCTGTCTCCCTGCTCTGAAATAGTTTCTTAAGGACTTAGACTATAGCGACATTTCCTTTTTAGTAAGTAGATACTTGATAATAGCTCTTGATTTAATCATCTCTTTTGTAACCAAGCTTAATGCATTTTATTAACCTATAAAATTTGCATTTGTGAATAATACTTGAAGATTAGACATACTGTTTAGGTATTCTGTGAACATGAGACCAGACTAATAAAATGGGCAGTTTGGGTTTTTTGTGCCTAGAATAAATGTTAACCAGCATGCTTTCCTTTCTACTTCATTATTTTAAATGTCTGTGTATATAGCCTTGGTGGCTGTAATGATCAGAAATAGGTCTTTAGGATGTTAAAGTTATTCTTTTCTATGTACATGTATCTCATGTATCTCGATAATACCGATGAGTTTCAGAATGAGTGCCACAGGGGCTCAAGGGGAAATGACCCTTTTCTGCTCCAACCAAGATGCTATCACTTTGGAATAGTTTCTATATCGAGATTCCACGTACAACTTTATTTTAGCCTCATTTACCCCCCAAAATTGGGACTGGAGACCACATATTTCTGCTAGACAGACAGACAGACGCCCCTTTATAATGACATAATTTACCTAAATTGTGAGAATCATATTCTTAGAAAGGATGTAGAGTGATGACTACCAGTCATGTGACTTATTGTTCGCAAAGTTAAGTATTCTAAGACTAGTTTGAGAGCATTTAAAATGCCCTGAAATAGACAGTAGGACTTTAGTGATTGCTTCTGAGAGCCCAGTACATACATAGACTACTTTGTCTGCCGTAACAAATGCTTTTCAGTGGAGTTGGAAGACAGCACTCTTTAAAGATGTTTTCTCATCTTGCTCCCCCCCCCCCGACTCCTTCTCCTCCCCCGCCCTGTTTTCTTCTTTGGAGAATTTGAGATTTCAGTATACATGTTATATGATAAGTGAAAGAAAGAAAAATGGTGGATATAGCAAATTAGTATAGGTATGCTAAATGATAATAAGAAAGGCACTGTAGGAATTAATTTCACTTTAAACATGAGACCAATTATTTAGTTTGAGCAAAACAATATATCTAACATATTAAATGAAGGTGCATAATATTGGAGTTATTATAAGTTTAATTCTGGATGGTTATAATGAAATAAATGTTGCAATATAGTGAATCATGTGTGTTTTTCCTAGGTTCCCAGACACATAGTGATTATAGTTTATACATTACTGTATACATGTACAATTATAATTTTAAATGTACAATGAACCTATTATGAAAATGTACAATCTTAATTAAAAGCATTTTACTGCTACAAAATGTTAACAGTCATTTGTGTTGTTACTGAGCCTTCTTTGCTGGGGGAGGGTCTTGCCTCAGTTTAATGGCTGCAGTTGGCATGGGAGGTCAGATTGCAGATCAGTCTGACTGGTGTGATACAGGTTGACAGCATCTCACCCCAAAAGCACTTTTCAGCACTGGTGTCTACCCTCTCAAGCTTCTTCACTAACCAAGCAATATTCTAAGTCGTATCATCCTGATGTGCCTACAGCATCGCCATCAGTGGACTCTGTACTGGGAATCCACGTTTTCTCATCACAAGGAGTAACTCTTGCTTCAGTTCTGTCTCTGTGCTTTGCTTCTGGTCCTTTTGCTGTGCCCACCAGATTAACAGTCACTTCTTTTACTGTAGCAGAGTCATTTGAAAGCACTCACAGGATTGATACCTCCCTTAGATTCCTCTGAATGTTGGTATTTGACCTCCTTCTATGATCTCTGACCCTCTTACTGCATCAGAGTGGTGACGAAGCCCTCTAGCTTGGCCAGTGCTATCATCAGCGCTGGATTGCTTGCTGCTGTCCAAATGAGCTGTGGCCAGTCACTCTGTGGAGCTGTCTCTGCTACTGCCCCCCCAACCCCCTCCCATGCACTCTTTGTAAACCAGCCTCTGCCAGCCCCACAGTAGTCTCCTCTCCTTCCTTACCTTTCTCAGCTTTCAGAGAATTGAACAGAGTGAAGGTTTACTGGGGTCTGCACTCGGCCGCTGGGCTGGGTTTTGTTTAAAGCGATGTTTGAGTGGTTTGTCTTCCACTGAAAGCCCCAAACCTGCACTGTTAGCAGTAAGGGCATTCACCTCACCATTTGTTCTCTGGGGGAGCACTTCCGTCTGCTGTCAATGACAATTGACAGAAGAGGGCAGCATGCACTTTTGATTTAACTGAAAGGAGCTGCACCTCCCCATTCATCTTGACATTTAGAAACCAGTGTAGTTACTAGCAGCTTAATTCCAATACTGTTTTGTCTTTGGTAATAAAGAGACTTAAGGAGAGGTAAAGAATAGGGGACAGCCAGGCCAGTTCCTGAAGCAGTCAGAACACACATTTATTTTAGGTTTATTGTTTTATGTAGCTGTGGTTGGTGGCGACCTCAAGTGATTTAAATAGTAACATGATTATAGGTTGTCACTGCATGTGATTCTTATGGCAGATTTGGATATCCAGAAACACACAGGATACACACAGTTCTCTAAAGAAGCAGATGCCGGCCTGGTTCAGCTAGTGTTGCTCTAGGACTCAGCTTGTACACATGTATCTGTAAGTGCAGCAACAGGCAGTACAGCGACAGGAAGTGCAGTGCAGCAACAAGTACATGACAGGAAGTGCAACAACAGGAAGTGCAGCACAGTGACAGGAAGTACAGCAACAGGAAGTGCAGCATAGTGACAGGAAGTAAAGCAACAAGACGTGTAGTGCAGCAAAAAGTTCATGATTGACAGGAAGTGCATGACAGGAAGTACAGTGACAGGACTGCAGTGTAGCATCAGGAAGTGCAGTGACAGGAAGTGTAGTGGCAGGAAGCACAGCACAGCACCAGGAAGTGCAGCACACTGACAGGAAGTACAACAACAGGAAGCACAGTACAGTGACAGGAAATGTAGTGTAGCAACAGAAAGTGCAGTGCAGTGACACTGGGTGTTGTGACAGTGAGTGCCTCTATAACCAGGTTTCAGACACTGATCACCCATCTGCATCTTATGGATGAGGCCATCTAATCAGTCCCATGAGTCTGGATAAGAGACAATTGTTGCTCCAGTTTTATACTATTGGACATCATTCTAAACTACTAATTGTTTTTACTTTATGAAATTTTTATAGTTTCTAAATAGTTATTATTACTTTTCTGATATACGAGACTACCTACCGAAGCCAGTTTGGTTCTTAATAATGTGATCCTTATTATCACATTTGCTTAATAGCGTGTAATTTATAAATAAATGTCTTTTATATACTTTTTGTGAAATGCTAAAAACTTTTAATAGCATTTGTGAAAAGACTTTTATTTCCTCTTTATGTATGAAAGCTTGATGCAGGGCAAGGTAAAGAGATTTGTCTAAGGTCACATCGTAATTGACTGAACTGGGATTTGAGGATGTTTTGTTCTACTTTAATATTATAGAAGCACACTAAAGTGAATAGGAAATTTCATGGTATTTAACAAGTTATACATACATTATGATATTCATTAGATCCTGCTAAACTCTTACTACATTCTCCTTGTTAAGGATTTATTTGCAAGTTATATGTCAGTCTTTTTTTTTTTTTCATGAGGGAAGGTTTTGGGCTGGGGTCTCACTATATACCTGAGTTGTTAATTTGCCCATGATTTTTCAGTCTTCCTCCCTTAGCCTTTTGCCTGACGGTTTTAGGGGGGTGCTCTACCTTGTAGGGTCAGACTATTGTGCATCTTACAGTTTTAATATGATGAACATTAGATTCTCTTCATTCGTGTAATCTGCTTCGGTAATGTAAGATCTTTGTTTAATTCAATGTGTTGCTTGATTTTTTTTTTTTTTAAACAGGCCCAGATTGTTCTCTGAATGTCCCGTCTACTGAGTCTTACTGGATTTTACCAAATGTTAAACCCTTCAGCCCTTCCGTGGGTCGGGCTTCACATAAAGCAGTTTTACATGGGAAATTCATGTGGGTGATTGGAGGATATACTTTTAACTACAGTTCTTTTCAAATGGTTCTGAAGTAAGTATTTATTTTTAGATTTTCATAACAAACTAAGTTCTATTGTTCAAATATATAAATGGCTGTTTCTGAGGTAGTATATATTTGCTAAATTTGAGACCATATGCAGTCAGTGCCCAAACCCAATTATTTGTCACTATACATGGGGGGTTGTTTTATATAAAAATTTTAATACCCATTTAGAGTATTTTATTTTTTTCAGATATACATGCAGTTATGTATGCATAGCTGTAGAATATGTTAATGCAAGGTTTTTATCTTATTTTTATTAGGTATTGTCTTTATTTACATTTCAAATGTTATCCCCTTTCCTAGTCTCCCCTCCGAAAACCCCCTATTTCCCCCCCCCCCCTGCACCTCCTCCCCATCACCAATCTCCTCATTCCCACTTCCTGGCCCTGGCATTCCTCTATACTGAGGCATATAACCTTCACAGGACCAAGGGCCTCTCCTCCCACTGATGACCAACTAGGCCATCCTCTGCTACATATGTACAGCTATGAGACCCACCATGTGTTTTCTTTGATTGGTGGTTTAGTCCCAGGGAGATCTGGAGGTACTGGTTAGTTCATATTGTTGTTCCTCCTATGGGGCTGTGAACCCCTTCAGCTCCTTGGGTCCTTTCTCTAGCTCCTTCCCTGTGCTCCATCCATTGGATGGCTGTGAGCATCTACTTCTGTATTTGCCAGGCACTGGCAGAGCCTCTCAGGAGACAGCTATATCAGGCTCCTGTCAGCAAGCTCTTGTTGGCATCCACAATAATGTCTGGTTTTGGTGGTTGTTTATGGGACGGATTCCCAAGTTTTATATTTCACTGGAAAGCCATGTGATTTGCTAAGAGGACTATGAAAGGAAAGGGTTAAGTTAAAGGGGAGGATGAGGGAAGCAAATGGAAGAGTGGAGAAGGATGTAAGCTTTGCCCGTGTGGGGTGAGTCATGGCAGGTTCTGAGCAGGCTTTGACTTACATTTTAGGAAACTCCCTCTGACCATTTGAGTCAGAACAGGGCTCTTAGGAAGAAGAGTAGAAACGAGGATTTAGTTCAAATGAAATTATACAGGGAACGAGTTCTATATAGAGAAGGCTGGAAGGGAGAAGAGATACCGGCAAGCAGTTTGAAAAGGAATGCCGGGTTTAGGGAAACCACCAGTGTAGTGACTTCAGAGGGGAGTGGGTTCGAGGATTAACAGCCGCCCACATCAAATTCTGGCCATTAGCCAAGCCAGGCAGAAGCGTGGCCAAGGATTCAATCTGAAGGTGTTGACCTTCGTCAGGTTTGTGGAGTAGTTGGGTTAACAGACTCTGGGAGCAGCAGCCTGCTAGCTTGAAGGGCAACGAGGTCACAGTGGGTTTAGTTGCTTTATTAAAAATCTCATTTGATACATGTTTGCTGATCTAGTTAGACCAAAGTCAAGCCGTGGAAGCAGCGCTATCTACTTCAAGCTCCTGCAGGTTGTTTTGCCAAACCAAGATCCAGTGTGGAGTGTGGCTGCGGGTCCAGCTGGAGCTCGGAGGCTGACACACTTCAAATGCATGGTTTAGAACTTCAGTTCATGTGCAATAGATTCCAGAAACCATACTTTTGTGTCACATAATCCAAGACTAGCTTTCTTTTATAAATTCTCCTATACTACTAGATTTATTTTGTACAATTTAAAAAAATTATTAGCAAGTAAATTATATTTATGCATAGGAAACACATAGTTCTTGATGAATTTTTTTTACACACACATGCATTAATATTAAAAATAACTATTGTAAAAAGGGCAGAAATTTTTTTGTGTTTCTAAGGAAAACTGGGCTTCATTTTAATTTGAAAATGAAGAACTCATTATTTGTAAGTTATAAGTCCACTGCAATTATTAAATGCAATTAGACTTATTCTAGCAGTGAATGGCCCACTCAAGTTTATGTATCTGCTTAAAGTTTTTTTTTTTTTTTAAAATTACTGTTTTAAAACTTATTTGATGTGTATGAGTGCCTGCTTGCATGTATGCGTGTGCACCAACCACAAGCATGCCTGGTGCCTGTGAAGTCAGAAGAGGATTTTCATCCCCTGGAACTGGCGTTATAGGCGGGTCCTCTGCGAGTAGAGGGACTCGTAATCATGGAGGCATGCCTTGAGTTCTGTATATTGTGCATTAAAGTGTTAAACCTTAAGAGCAAATATTCCTTTCCTTCTTCTGCCTTTTTTTTTTTTTTTTTTGTTTTTTTTTTTTTTTTTTTTGAGAGGGTTTCTCTGTGTAACCCTGGCCATCCTGGAACTCACTCTGTAGACTAGGCAGGCCTTGAACTCAACGATCTGTCCACCTCTGCCTCTAAGTTCTGGAATTACAGGCATGCACTACCACTGCCCAGCAAGAAGAGGTATTTATCAACTGAAGCTTCATTAACAGTCTTAATATGGCCTATAAAATTGTTAGTTATATGTCCTTCAGAATTTAAAGAGAATTTGGTTTCAAGTGAAGAAACACATACACCCAAATTAAAGAACTGAAAAGGAGTTTTAGCTTGCTAACATAGCTTGTTTTCTTGTTTTTAGTTACAATTTAGAAAGCAGTATATGGAATGTAGGTGCTGTATCAAGGGGTCCTCTTCAGAGATACGGACATTCTCTTGCCCTATATCAGGTAGGTCTCCTGCTTACAAACATTTTGGTGGTTGTCTTAAGAGCTTGTGTTAGAGAAGTAGTAGACCTCAGATTTCAAGCCCTCCATGAGAACGGTCGACCGGAGACTCACGATCAGAGCTCCACTAGACTGACATCTTATAACATTGCTTTCTCTGCTTTTACTGCATCACAGAGGGGCAGCTTCTCACTTGCCTTCCTACTCAGGAAGGAAGGCTTCATAGATTTGCCTCTTGGATTCATTTATCTATTTTATTCATTTTTAAAAATTAGGGGTATGATGAGCAGTAAGGGTTCAGCCTCACTCCTTTGCCTGTGTCTGTGTGCCCCACATCTATTACAGAGCACCTTTTCTCATTGAGTAGTCTTAACACCGTTTGACCACAGGCGCATCTCTTATTACCAGTGTGTCTCCGAGCTCTTCATTCTCCTGTGCTGATTTATGTCAAACCACACTGTCTTCAGACTTGTTTTGTACTGTTTTAAAGAAGTCTCTTCGCTTTTACAGATTGGTCTACTTTTCTGTAGCCCTTGCTATTATAGATGACTCTTAGAATGGGATTTCTGATTCTGCAGAGAATTCTGACAGAGATGGAGCTGAGTCTGTGCACAGACTTGGAGATCTTTGTCATCTCTGTGAACCACTGCTGATCCCTGAATGAATGTGGAGACTGCATTTCCCCATTTATCGCTTTGTAAATTTCAGCTGTGTTTTTATAACTTCAGTTTTGAACTCTTTTGTAAATTCCTAAATACTTTGTACTTTTTGGTATTCACTGTAATTGCTTTGCTAACTTTGTTTTTAGATTGCTTATCCCAAGTGTGCAGACAAACATGCACTCTGTGTTCTGACCTCATGCTGCAATGTGACTAAATTCTCTGGGTAACTCTTCATTTCTTAGGATCTTTTATATAGACGGTGATACAATCTGCGGGTAGAAATTGTCTTCTGTTCCGTTTCATCTGGGCCCTTATTAGTTCTTGCTTATCTGCCCTAGGTGGACCTTTGAATAGAAATGACAAAGTAGGCATCCTTATCTTACTCTTTTGTCTTCAGGGAAATCATCTTACATTTCACCATTAAGTATAATTTTAGTGTAGTGTTTTCCTTAGATAACGTCTATCCAATTGAAGAAAACATCTTTTTAGTCTGCTGAAGTATAGCGCTCTAGACCATTTTTGCATCACTTCTGTGAATCAACTGTGAGTGAAATTAATTGGATAATCTATGTGTTGAAGGTATGTAGTATTTTCCCACAGTCATAAATGGTACTAAAATGTACTTTGAGGGATGTACAGATGCACATGTTTTTGGTGCTGGAAAACATGGAATTGTTGACAGTGGCAAAAACAGTTAACATAGGTGATATAATGAAAATGTAGCCATTAGGTCATTCAGATGTTGAAAAGACTGTCCATGAGTGATGTCAGTCAGCATATGGTGTTGCTTTTCTGACGTGTGGGAGCCGTATGTTGTTAACACTTAACACAGAGTTTCTGATGTGTTTTAAAACAAAAATATACTTAACAGAGTATATAATGTGAACATTTAAATTAAGATGCATTAATGGAACTTATGGAACTATGGCTAAGCTTTCCCTTTTGTTACCATTGATGGAGTGTGCACTGAGCAGTTTCCAAAATGTAGTGTGTGAGCAAATAAAGAACGGACGCATGCTGCCGAGAAATTACTACTCAGTGCACTTATGTGTGCATTTAACTCACAGGAAAACATCTTTATGTACGGAGGCAGAATGGAGACCAGTGATGGCAACGTCACCGATGAATTATGGGTGTTTAACGTACGCAGTCAGTCATGGAGCACGAAAACCCCCACTGTCCTTGGACACAGTCAGCAGTACGCTGTGGAGGGACACTCGGCACACATCATGGAGCTGGACAGTAGAGATGTGGTCATGATTGTCATATTTGGATATTCTGCAATATATGGCTATACAAGCAGCATACAAGAATACCATATCTGTGAGTTTCTTTAAAAAATGTAATTTCTTTCTTTTTTTTTTTTATTTTTTTGAGACAGGGTTTCTCTGTGTATCCCTGGCTGTCCTGGAACTCACTCTGTAGACCAGGGTGGCCTCGAACTGATAAATCTGCCTGCCTCTGCCTCTCAAGTGCTGGGATTAAAGGTGTGCACCACCACTGCCCGGCCCAAAAATGTAATTTCTTTAGTGGTAGGGAGCATTCTTATTTTAATCTCCTAATTACTTTGTCAAAATGGTAAGTTATTTTACATTGGAATTATAAGACAATTATGTTCATAATGGTTTTTGAATATAATCTTTTTGATTATTCTAAAATGCTGTCCTTTAGTATTTGGGCATATCTCTTAGCCAGATGAGGGGGTGTTACATGCTCATTTTCAGGTATTTTAAGCTCTGAGGCATTCCAACAGATGGTGCTGTTGCCCTGGAATTTGCCTATGAACCAAAAGCTGACATTGCCTCATGTCTTTGTAGTTTATGAATTTTAGGATTTTCATTTTTGGTGTCATGTCTTATTGCTAGAACTTTAGCTACTTAAAGTAGATTTTCAAGGATAAACTGTTGGTTTCTAAGAGGTTGTTGTGTAGTGTGGAGGTGGTTTGATTTTCTCTATTGCTGGTTTTTGGGTTTTTTTTTGTTGTTGTT